>NW_014577642.1:159548-176307 GCF_000485595.1 Priapulus caudatus | reverse complement strand
TATATATATATATATATATATATATATACGCTACTATATCTGTTGGGGTTCTGGCGACAAGGGTTCTGGGGCTCAGTCGCTTGTTTCACGTTATGGGCAATTTAAGGTTTCTATTAAGTAAAATTGGAACCTGGCTACCAGCTGGCGCGAGAGAGTACGTGACTCGCCAACATCATTCAGACCAATAGATAGATATGTGCGGATCAGTGTATCATAGAGAGAGAGAGAGAGTATCCAACTGTTGATGGGAACGATCACCGATCAAACAACCACGGTTGATTTCATCGAATGATATTCGTTGATATTACGATATCACGTTCCTTGATATGCCTTCGATATAACTTCACTTTAGGTTTCGATGACGTATGGCATCGGCGAGCCAATGATATTACAGCTGGCCCAGTGCCTTTCATTCCGGCGTTTCAGCTCTTTTCAGTCACTGTCAAGTCTGTCACGCATTGTTATCCGACTAGTATAAGTGGCACTCGGACAGCCTAGAGCCCATATATATACGTTCAACGTTCAAGCAGTAGCAGACGATAGCTGCCAAATATGGATCTCACTTTATAGCTAGTGTTTGACTAGTATAAGCAGTCTGAGAAATAGGAAAACCCGGAGCTATTGGGAACGCCAAGGAGCGGTAGCGTTGACTGTGAGGCATATGTACTGTCATTTGTGCCAAAAAATGTCGTGTTGTTCCGCTGCCATAACCAATGGACACGTGTAAGCCATATTGTGCTGCTATATATATTACAAAAGGTTGGATATGAAGGAGGTGGAACGATGACCAAGCGTGGTTCTAGCCCGCACTCGTTCATCTCCTAAGAGCCCAGTATTACGATTAGATAACAGATATTTGATTTTTAGCGTATAGATATTTCTGCTGTCGATGTATTGTAGCCTAAGTTTAAAATTAATAGCTCGCCGCGCTTTTTCAAGCTAGTGAAACTCGACCGTTGAGTTTAGATCACAATGTCGGATTTCAATAGTAGAATTGCCGCGTACCGTGTTTAGTAAAATTTTGTGGCTTTTGTAAGGAACAAAATTTTGGGGAATTTAGTGTTTTTAAGCGGAATCTTGGCGACGGTGATTCGCAAGATTCCAAACGTCATGAAATAAAAAAAAGGTATTGCTATTGTAACTGCTCGTTTCGAAGCTTCTTTAATTCGCTCGTGATTTATCGTCCTATCTGACGTAAAACATACTCTTATAAGTCGTGCGCATTCATTTCACAGTCACCCGCATTATGCCTAGTTTACGCCCTGAACGTCTAAAACGTATATATATATATATAATCCTACATTCATATGACATTCATCCACATTTAGTACATCACACTACTTACTTAACTAAGTCCCGCAGGCCTAAAATGTCCCCCACGACCTTATATAAAGTTAACAGCCAAGGCCCACTTGTTTGTATATAGGGCATAAGTAACATCATATGGTGCGATGTCATATGTAGCTAATTGTCCTTGGTGAACGTGTCATGGCCGCGAGGCATACTCATCGTGATAGAGGTGTCATGGCCGCCGCCAGGCGCGCACACCGTAAACTCTCTTATCGTCTTTTAGTTTCGTTGCATTTTAACTCAATTAAATCACACGGAGCTATAATTCAATCATGCGGGTGTGGCTTCAGATAATAATATATGTAGGCCTATATATATAACACGTAGTCACCACAGTGCAGGGGCGTATCAACGGGGGGGGGCCTGGGAGGGGCATGTGTCCTCCCACAAATTTTCTGTGCCCCCCCCCCAAGTGCCCCCCACTGAAAATTCATGCTTGATAAAAAAAAATTGAATTAAAAACAATGCCGTTAGAACAGTATAATACAAAGAAAAGTGATATATTGTGCCCCCCCCCAAAAATTAAAGGCCCCCCCATTGCCCCCCCCCCGCTGAAAAAAATCCTAGCTACGCCACTGCCACAGTGTTGCTTCTTTGCTCCTACTGATACCCATAGTAATGAGTACATAACTCTTATACTCATATAACACACCCTGTGAAATATCCCCCGCGCGACGGTGGCGAGGCTAGCGCATTATTTCACTAATTCCACAACATCGGGCCAGAGAATTTATTTTTAGAACAATTTCGCCCGCGCCGAATTCCCCCGCTGGCAGCATCCAGGCCAATACTCGCACATCGATTCTACAAACATACATTAACGGTTATAAAGACAGTCGTTGACAGACATGGTCGCTGACAGGCCGCTATATGGGCGTAAATCCTCGCCCTGATGACGTGTTTAATATCTTATCTTATAATCTTACTGATCTCACATCAACCCGATATTCCCCCCCCCCATTCTCTCATTGTGCCTTCTTCGTTCTCCTACTTCGGGGAGGGGATGAAGGAACAGGAGGTGGGGGGTGCGCTACAGAAAGAACGAAGACCGCTTTCGTGTGCAACCGAAATTCCTGTTTAGGAGGCGAAGGAGAGAGAAATGCTGGATTCGACTGGAGGCGAAGCTTGGAGTTTCATTATACGGCGTGTTTGCGTCTGTATGACAACCTCAGGTTTTTGTTCAAAACCTCAGGTTTTTTCGTTGTCTCCCTTAGATATCCACGGGGCATGCTCTCACGCTCACCCGCTCACGCACTTCTCCACAGCATAGCGAAATCAATGAAAATTACATAATAGTATAAATTATGCGTAATCTTGCCCGATAAAGCCAACTAATGCGTGGCTTTTGCATTTCAAAGCCATACGCGGCGTGGATATTGGAAAGTGATTAACGCATGAACACGCACGTATGTGTAAGATCAGTGGCTCAATACAAAGTCTTGACAGCCGTAGAATTCATACGCACGCGGAGAGATCTCAACAATTATAAGAATCAAAACAAGAATATCGAAACCAACCTACCGCCAGGAACGATTATTTCTACATACACATCTCTCCACCGAATTTTAGAATAAGGGCGAGTTTGTGCGAAGAGGAATACAGGTTCGTCTAGTTGCCTAAAATAAAGTCTTGGCTGTAGCTTTCATGTGGGTAGAGTAAAATAGGATAGGGTGATCTGATCGTGGTGGATAATATTGTCATGTACCCAACATTAATTCCCCATTAAAGATGCAAGAAAACTGCCATATCCATAATTATTTTGCCTAGCTACTTTTGTTGGAATAGTGTTTCTAAAAGGGTGTTCTCTAGGGGTGTTCTAAAATGATTTTAAATTATTTATTCTGCATTGCACAACCAACCCACTCACAAGCACACGCACACACACGCGCGTACGCGCGCACACACACACGCGCGCGCACACAAAGACGCACGCATAGGCACACACACACAACACACACGCGCGCGCGCACGCACGCACGTACGCACGCACGCACGCACACACACACGCGCGCGCCCGCGCGACAAGGCATGGCTAGATAATTATATCATGCATTTCAAAAATATAAATAAGGGAAAAATCATCGCAGGTCCAAACAAAGCTTATTAATTTCATAGCAACTTCAAAATTACCAGGAGTCTGTAATATGCACGCATTTACACCCATGTGGAACTTGCCGCCGGGGTCCGGACATTCGATACGTAGGTATAACAGCTCAGTGTCGCGACCAGTAATTATATTTCATTTGTTTATCGCAGGTAATAATATTCAGCGCATGCAGCATTGCAAACCATTACGTACATGAATAAAGCATGCAGCTAGGATAACTAGCACGGATAAATACGCACATGGGCGTGACAATTAGGCAATAAGCACAGCTATTATCGTTGATGAAGGAGCGAGCGAGCGCGCAGGTGCGCAGCCTGCCCAGCAGCTCGCAGTCGTAAACAACCACAGAGCACATACACAGCTAGGTGTTAGCAGTGTGATTGACCCCCGTTTGACCTTTATTGCCCGCGTGCGACGTAGAAAGCATTATTATATTCGTAGAATATTATTCTAGTTCGATTGACATCGATTTTTCGACGACGCGACAAAATCAAGAGGTCTGTATGGTCACAAAAGCGTGCACGGAGAGGGTGCATGGGGTCCCCATCCCAAGGAACCCCCTCGCCTTTCTGAACCCGACACCTTCCGTACCACGGCACGTGATACGGCAAATGACATTATGTTATACAGACAGCCTGCAAGCGATAGTGCGAACGTAACCGGAGTAAGATCATAACGAGCACCTGCAGCAAGATATCGTATAGAGATGTATGTAATTATGCGTGCGTGCGTGCGTGCGTGTGTAATTTATGCGCAAGAAGGTGTACTAATGATCTTGCTCCTGAGAGTAATTCTAATGGTAGAAGAATATCTATCTACTCACGTTTGGATGATCAGATGTAGAGTTGTCGAATAAATCTGTCTCCGTCTCCTGAACTGGTGGTTTCATATTGAAGATTCTGTCAGTGGTTGTAGAGGCGAGGGAGAAAACGAAAGAAAGAGAGAGAGAGGATAGAGAGAGAGAGAGACAGACAGAGAGAGGGAGAGAGAGAGGGAAGCAAGACATACAGAGAGAGAGGGGGGAAAGAGAGAGTAAAGAGAGAGAGAGACAGACAGAGAGAGGGAGAGAGAGAGGGAAGCAAGACATACAGAGAGAGAGGGGGGAAAGAGAGAGTAAAGAGAGAGAGAGACAGTGTCAGAAAGAGAGAGAGCGAGAGAGACACAAGAGCGCGAGAGTAGAGAGAGAGAGACTTGCGCGAGAGAGAGAGAGAGAAAGAGAGAGCAGAGAGAGAAGAGCAGAGAGAGAGAGAGAGAGAAGAGAGAGAGAGAGAGAGAGTAGAGAAGAGAGAGAAGGGCCGAGTCAGCCGAGGAGAGAGAGAGAGAGATGAGACTGAGAGAGAGAGAGAGAGAGAGAGGCACGAGAGACAGACCGAAAGACAGACGACAGACATGTACAGACAGACATGACAGAGAGACGAGGAGAGAAGAGAGAGAGAGAGAGAGAGAGAGAGAGAGAAAAAGAGCGAGAGAGAGAGGAGTTCACTATTGCGCTCTTATTCTGATGACCTTCAGCATTTCGCCATGCCGACGTCTCAACTCTACCGACACTGTCACGGTGATCACTGTCAGAGCGCTATACGTCCTCCTTGTTTCCTTTGCGTCCGTATTCTTGGATACGGGTCCGGCATTACACCTGGTTATCCGAGTCACTACGGCTTCAAAGTTACCGATGAAGAGAATTCGTGGTTTTTCAGACCGTGAGAAAATTCGCCGATCCGATCGGGGGTTGAACTCTTTGACACACAAAATATGCAAGTATTAGTCGCTGTCCATCCAGTGAACCATGTCTATTCACTAAACCATGAATATTCACTGAACAATGACGATCCACTGAACAAAGAATATTCACTGACGATCATGACCATGACGACCATGACGACCATGACGACCCACTGATCCATGGCTATGTACTGAACCGTGGCAATGCACTGAACCGTAGACAACTCAAGGACATTGACGCTGTGTTGGCAGGCCACTTAAAAGAAGCCGACTTCCGGTCAGCTGATCAAGCAGGTGTTCGACTTTCAGTTGGCGCTGCGCTTATGCTAGCTTTCTTAGTGGAGTAGCGGGTTTATTAAAAGAGACAGCGGGGGGAGAGAGAGAGAGAGAGAGAGAGAGAGAGAGTGAGTGAGTAAGAGAGAGAGAGAGAGAGATACATACATGTAGATGGTGAGTAGACGTGAGATGATTTCCGCAAGAATGTTGATGCGTTGTTTACCACGATTATTAAAGAATAAACGTATGATGGCGCGCGCGCGCGCGCGGGAGACAGTCCCGCTTTAACGCATGACGTCATATTACACGTGCAAGCAGCTCGACAGACACTGCGACGTTATCAGTTTCACGACCGCAAAACTCAATACACCGCACGGTCGACTATCGAACAATAACTGCAAAGCTGAACGTCGGAGAATCTTGTTTTTTCGAATGATACAGGGTCGTAGCTGTCGTATTTTAGAATGACACAGGGTCGTAGCTGTCGTATTTTAGAATGACACAGTGTCGTAGCTGTCGTATTTTAGAATGACACAGTGTCGTAGCTGGCTCATTTTGCCTGATGCGAGGACGATGACGTAAGCGGGGTTTGCTTTCTGGGCAGTTGACCGTGGGCCGTTGACCGTCAATGACTGCTGACCATGTAATTGCATCTACATTAGACTAGGGACACTAGAGGAAATCCTTCTACCTCTCTTGCCTCCCGCCTTCCTCTCCCCCACTAGCTACAGCTGGAATATTACATGTTTCTATATCAATCACGAGTTACGTAATAGGGGATTCTAGATACATGACTAACGGGTAGCTACTACCTCACTCGTATCGTATATTATTTAAATTAATTATTACACACATGGTAATACCCGCTATGATCACTGCTCTCTATCGTTACAGCGTATTGATGTTTGTATTCTTAAAAGTCGAAATTATGCTACTACTGACTACAACTGACACTAGTCCTGTCATAATTTCTTACGTTAAAAATCACACGTTTGCTGCGATACGTTTGCAGCATTGAACTTTCCATGCCATGACGCCATTATCTCGCCTGCCTCCTGGCTAATACGGTCGTGCAGTATGAAAAACGAAGCCACCTTCCCAGGCACGCTCTCACTAAGCTTATACTGCCGCCGTTCCTGCAACCTCATGCAAGGCTCTCTCTCTCTCTCTCTCTCTCTCTCTGTGTTTCTTTCTATCTATCTATCTATCTATCTAGCTAGCTCGACACCTCATATAATGCCTACATTACATAGTCACGAGTTAACGTTCACACTGTACACATCTAACTGCCTGCGCGTGTACCAGTGTCAGCTCTCTCCTTAACAATAGCTTCCACTTAAAGGTAGGGGCACACGAGCGATTTTTATCGCCCGATTGCCGCGAATTTTAAAATCGCTCGAAAAATTCGCCCGTGTGCCCGTTCACGTCGACGCCGATTTTAATCGCCCGTACGAATCGCCCGTATCCAAAATGTTAGATATTTTCGGGCGATTATTTACGCCGGCGATTACTTACTGGCAAATTCGCTCGTGTGCCCGTGTCCAGCGTATTTTGTCGCCCGATCGATTTTTCTAAACCAATCGGACGTGTTGTTGATATCATGTGATGCATCATGTGATCATGTGATTCCGTCGAGTGGCGTACGCGTACGCTCTCAAATTCGCTACGTGTGCCCCTTCGTGATCGGGTGATTAAATTCGCTACGTGTGCCCCTTCGTGATCGGGCGATTAAATTCGCTGGCGATTTTAATCGCCGCGATCGGGCGATAAAATACGCTCGTGTGCCCCTAGCATAAAGGAGTTTTGACATAGCGAGTGAAACAGAGTAACACACAATCATATTTATACGTGTAATCGCATAGACGCCAAAGAAACGAATCGAATTTCACTTGAAAAATGTTTATTTCGCCGTATCTTAAGCATGTTACAAAATAAAACGTGACACGCTGTGTGAAAAGATTAAACTTTGTGTCACAAAAACACATGCCTTAGCAAAAGTTACATTGAAATACACCACTGTGCGAGAGACACCCAGATACACAGAGAGAGAAAGAGAGAGTGAAATGAATACACAAAGACCGGGGAGTATAGGTAAATACATCACTTTATAATACCATCTAGTTGTTTTCACTTTTACGCAGAAACTGTTAAGCAATGTAAACGACCGCTTGGAGTCTGTCATCTTAAAGGTTACACATGCAACATGCACATGCTACAATGCAAGTCGTGCCTTCCACGCACGACGTAGACGACTCAGTACATTCATAGGGACTACAAAAAACAACGATAGAAAGCGTTTTGATATATTTAAAAAAATCCGCAAAAGAATGCCGTTCACTAACCTCATTAATTTTCACTAACCCTCTGCTGACTGTTGCGCTCCCACGCCGTTAGGTGGCGCCCTCTATGAGTAAAGATTTCAAAGCGGAGCATTTGCAATACCGTAACTCAATCACAACCGATTTCGGAATAACCGCTGAAGGTGTCAGTGACATGAATAGAGAGAGAGAAAGGGGGAAGAATTCTAAGCTACAATGCCCGTGCGGATATGACTACGCAAATTTCTATTTCTGCGCGCGCTCTCTCTCTCTCTCTCTCTCTTGTAGAAAAAGATGCTGATATGGACAAACAACACAGAGCGTTATACCGGACAAAGACTCGAAATGTAGACACATACTCGCTGTACCCACGACAAGGCTCTCACGTGCTCACATCACGGTACTGTAATAGTACGCGGCAGTAATAGTAGTAGTAGTAGTAGCAGTAGCGTCATTGGCATGAAACATCTTTTATATATAATAATAAAACAGGTGCTTATTACCTTAGACTCACGACACCTTCTAAAGACAGAAAAACATGATTATTCGTAGGGATGGCTATATACTCATAAATACGTTCCAGTTTTGAAGTCTACACCCTTGCTAAATCCTAATCACAGCATTAAAAGCATGCATATTATTAAATAGACTACCGAATATAGTTTCATTCGTCGTTTCAAAAAATCCTAACCTCTTTACGCATAAAAAAAAACACCTGAATCGGTACTCTTTTGTTTTTTCTCAATCATTCCACAACCATTTGATATCCGTGCGTACTAAAATGAATAAATTTCATCGTCATAAAATCTAATAATGAGTTAAATCAACATGGAACGCTGCGACGAGACGTCCTGACGATTACGAGTGAACGTCACAACCTATACATTCAAGGTCGCTCGAACTGGCACGTGGCGCCGTCTGCGCCGGCGCAACCATGGCAACCGAGGTCACGCAGAGGTCGCGCCGGTTGGCAGTGATACTGCGGGAGTACGGTGTAAGCCGGGGGAATGCTCGCCCTGTCACGCGGCGGCGACGCTCCTACTAATCGCAGACATAACACGAAAAGCTACGATAACAGTAAAACCTCGTAAAAAGCTATCGCGCGCGCACGCACGCACAAACTCTGCCTCTAATTCTGCAGCATCTACTTACTGGAGCACAACCTAGTCTGGCGAGAGGGCACCCACGTGAGGCCGGCCAGACGCACCGGTCGGCCGCGCGGCGCCGCTCCCTGTCAATCGAAGCTAACGCTACACATACGCGTATGTTATATACAATCTATTGAAGCTGGCTGCCCGGAGCGATGCGCGATTTTCCTCTCCAATGTCCTGATTTTTTTATCGTGTAAAAAAATTAAAATTCTTTCAAAAAATACCCCCAAAAAAGCTAAAGCCACGCGCTCGCTAGAGAGAGAAGCTAATGGCCTAAGGGAGAGCGAGAGAGAGAGGGACAGAGAACAACGTTGGCTCCAAGCTCGCGCCATGCTGACCCAGAGTTAACGCTGACCTCTGGCGCAAGGCCACGAGAATACAGAAACTACCGCACATACACACGCGCTCGCCCTCACTCTCCCCCTGGTAGCCATCTTTATTAGTTGTCACGGCAACCGCCGCCGCGACACAGCGACAGCGGTGCCTGCGCGCGTAAGCGTTCGCTCTCGCTCCTGGCAGCTGTCTTTGTTAATTGCTACGGCAACCGCCGGGCGTGCGAACATTAAACTTGGAGACCTAAAGCAAAGCTAAATGCACCATCTGGCTCTCAGTTCACTGGCAGTAGTAGTAGTCTTGTCCTAGTAGTAGTAGTAGCAGTCGTACCAGCAGTTAGTAGCAGTGAAGCTCCCTTCATCACAACGCCTCTCTCCCGACGACGACGGCGACCGGGGGAGGGTGGTCACTGCAGTCGCTCGCGGAGAGAATCCGGCGGGGAGGAGGGGAGGGGGAGGGGAGGAACCGCCCGGCAACGACGTCGAGAGCAAAAATGGAATGAGAGAAGGAGAGGGGGGACTGCTGTCTCGCCGCGTTTCTCCCCCTCCTCCCCTCCTCCCCACTGTGCCTCTCAAGAATTTTGCATCTACTCTGAATACAGAACCTCAGGGTGGGGTGGCAGGAGAGTCCTACCGAGGGAGAGCTGTTCTCACGCGATCCCCACGCCAGCGTTGCGCACGTGCCGCCGCCGCAGCTGCGCCGCACAACCCACGCTTTTCATTATCATCATTATTATCTCTCTACTACTTATCTCTCTCATCCCCCACCTCTACAGTTCTACTCTCAATTGCGACGCACTTATCGCAGAGGCATATCGCCGCGCTCGATGCAACAATATCGTACGTGTGGTTTTCCCTCCAAATCTGCAATCGCGTCCCCCATCGCCTCCCCCTGTTGCCCATGACGACGCCGACGCCGCCCCCTCCCCCGTTGCCAGCGACGACGACTCGGGCAGCGCGTGGGAACAGCACCCCCCGCACCCCCAGCGCGCGACGGACGTCCCCCCTTCTCTCTCTCTCTCACAACTAGCTAGCTATTCACATCCCCCCCGCGCGCAATACCGCATGTACGTTCCGTCTCTCTCGACCGCGAGCCGCCGGTCATCGCCGTGGCGACACCTCTACTTCTTCAACGTGAAGAAGCTGCGCTTCTTGGAAGACTCCTCCTTCTTGTCGCCGGACAGCGGGAGGGTCTGCGAGCGAGCGGGGCTCGTCGGTGTCGCAGTCACGTCCCGCACGGAGTTGACCGTGCGAAGCCAGAACTCCATCTCACTGTCGTCCTTCGCCTGGAACAGGTAGACGGCGCCCACCGACAGCCTGCACAGAGACACAGAGAAAGAGATAACGAACGTGAGATAACGAGCAGCGGTAATTAGAGATGACGGACGCGAGATAACGAGCAGCGGTAATTAGAGTGAATCTTAGAGGGACTCTCAGGTAGATGGTTGACTGTTATCAGTAATTGTAACAACATGCTGATTGTAACGATAACACTGATGATTAAAGGCATAATAGGCCCATTGATTATGCAAAGTTGACGAATGCTACAGTAACTGGCACCTTGTGTAGTTAATAAGTACATTACCTTATAGCCAAATGCGTATTAGTTTGTCCAATATCACTGCTAATTACTAAGAAATGTCTAATTGAAATCCGTAAATCTGGTAATCTGGCGCCAACGCTAAATTGGTTGCCAAGCAAAATAGCCTCGAATTCGGTTACGTGACGTCACATGTTGCTACGGGTGTTTAGCAGAGAATTGTTTGTCCCGGGATGCTTATATACGACTAATGAGCTAGTAGAATGTATCTCTGGGTGTATTCTCGGTATTGAGGCACAAGTAAATAACCGTGGGTGCTAATGAACGGGTACCCACATGTCTTCAATTTCGGACACAGGTCCGCGATCCCCCCATAGCGTTGGCCCCCAACACAGCCTACTTCATTATCACGAGCGTTCGTGATTCATACGTGGATTCCACGTTCATTACAATCAGAGCTACTGTTACGTATACAGTTACGTACGGTACTGTACTATCGCTAGCATTGCGTACGGCCGAGCGAAAATGCATGCGTGCGTGCGTTTTTGCATGTGTGCGAAAATGTCCGGTGCACTATAAATCTGTATCACACCCGTTTCGCAGTATGCGGTTTCGAAACTGTAAACAAGCCAGTCAACTGATTTCTTGGACTGCGGATTTCAATTAGACATTTCTTAGTAACCAGCTGTGATATTGGACAAACTAATTGGCGTTTGGCTATAAGGTAATGTACTTATTAACTACACAAGGTGCCAGTTACTCTAGCATTCGTTAAAATTGCATAATCGATGGGCCTATTATGCCTTTAAGTCCACGACTCGTAGCGGAATCATTAGAATGCTTATCATAAATCTACTATATATACCTCTATGTGTAATGTACAAATCATTTGAACACACACATCAATGTTTAAAATAATAATAATAATAATGTGCATCTCTATGCACAGTGCTGCCATCTGGCAGACCGACAAGAGGCTTCCTACCTGAGCCGGAAAACGTGCTTCTTCTTCGTGTAGTCGCTAGCGACCTCACCCTGCGCTGCTCGCAGGTCGATCGGCGATTCGTGACGTAGGGTGGCGCCCTCCTGCAGCAAAAATGCGAGTCGATCAGTCGCAGCAGGTGTGATAACAGAGACTTCAAAACTTGTACTTGTAAGGGCAACGGCTACACGAGTACATCTTACAGGCAATGTGCAATTTGTGCTAATGGAGATTGTTTATCCTGTTAGCTCCCTGCTGCTCATCGTAGCGGTCGCCCCGCTAGGCACAAACCCAGAATATATACACGAATAATAATGTTTTAACGTAACTCTGTCTCATACATTACCGACTGAAGTACTTGTACTCGAATATACATGTAATGTGCACCACAGTTATGAACTGTCAACAGAGCATGAATCTATAATATATGCTATATATATATATATATATATAGGAAACCTAATATCGTTCAAAGTCGCTTGCCGCACCTTTGCTGACACTTAAATTACGCGCCGTCGATTTCCGACGTCGACCACATAAAACATACGACTCCGCTATTCAGACTGTCCCGTTCCCCGACTCTTATTACACACTTTGCTTCTCACCCTCCCTAAACAGTAAACGCATACTCCTCGATCTCCCATCGACGCGTCTCTAGTAATTAATTGAAGCAGCAGCAGCAGCACGCACGCACGCACGGTTTAGTTGCTACGGCTGCAGGCAGTGTTGGGGGTCAAGCAGCAGTAACAGCCCCATTAACTGTTAATCGGGGAACCAAAAAACAAAACTGCAGCGCTCGCGCAGCTTTCCCTCGGGCGAAACCCCCGCTTTCGCAAAAACCGGGTTTCCCCTCCAAGGTCAACCCAACAGCTCCAGGCGATAGTGCAAAACGGTAACAGATTGATTCAAAATAACGTCAAAATAACAAAACAAAAATATTATTATATAAATAAATGGTCACTTCAAATGTATAAAGACAATTGCGACATTGTTTTATCGAGATCGTGTTAAAGTGAGTAAGTACTAGCGGCGATGAACCTTGAACACAACACAACACAACGCAGGGATTAACACTGCCGGTTTGATCTCATCGCTTCTGCGTTCCACATTGTCTGCAGTTTTTAAATCCGTTTATCTTCACCGAAGATAGAAAATAAACTGCAGCAAAATCATGGAAGGTCCTTTCCATAGCCGTTCAGTCAACTCAGATAAACCCAAGGTGCGAGGATATTTAACATCAAGCTGTTATTGATCATAATCAACATTAAGCATAAAACATAATATGTCATAATATAAACATATTATGTAAAGTGCTTATGCCCATCTTGAAGCTAACCAAATATCAATAAGGTAGTGAGTTAGCTTCTGACCAGCTGGGTTGGATGCTGCATACTCATTTCATCTAACTCCTATTCCTATTTTAATAAATTTTTCGACATTGAACCTTACATACATAACCTAACGTTAGCCACGGCTGAATCATCTGCACAAGAAATCAGACAAAATACCGACGTCACTCATTCCCTGGCACCAGTGATTTCTCTAGAGATATCTCTACAGGATCCCACACAAACCTGCATGCCCCGAATACACACATGCCCACTCCCACCACTCACTGCCAATTGTGAGATTTACCGACTGTTCACACCCCACTGCCACCACTGGCCGATTTTATTTTTGAATACTTTCCCACCACCAAATCAAAATGCAGGTGATGAACTTTGCATATCACCATGACTACCCTTAGCCTTATCACTATAGTTACCTCTCAGTCACCTCATCACCATGGCTACCCTCAGCCTCCTCATCACCATGGCTACCCTCGGCCACCTCATCACCATGGCTACCCTCAGCTCCCTCATCACCATGGCTACCCTCAGCTTCCTTATCACTATGACTACCCTCATCTTCCTCATCACCGTGGCTACCCTCAGCGTCCTCATCACCATCCTCAGCTTCCTCATCACTATGGCTACCTGAGCGTCCTTATCACCATGACTACCCTCAGCCACCTCATCACCATGGCTACCCTCAGTCACCTCATCACCATGGCTACCCTCAGCCACCTCATCACCATGGCTACCCTCAGCTTCCTCATCACCATGGCTACCCTCAGCTTCCTCATCACCATGGCTACCCTCAGCTTCCTCATCACCATGGCTACCCTCAGCTTCCTCATCACCATAGCTACCATCAGCATCCTCATCACCATGGCTACCCTCAGCATCCTCATCACCATGGTTACCCTCAGCCACCTCATCACTCTCCACACAGGTCAGATGGTTAATAAGCTAATCACTCGTGGCCACCAGCATGCCCCCATCACCAACGCATCGAGACACTGGGGAGTTACACTGCGTCAAGGCACCGGCATGCACACACACACACGCGCACGAACGCGCACGCACGCACACGTGCTGCGTGAGCGAAACACGCCGCGTATACCTTAGCGTCCGAGTCCCTCCTCTTCAGCCAGAACCACCTGCTCCTCGGATTGCTCTTCGTACAACAACACAGTCGCACGGTGAGTGCACCCACGCGGCGGCAAGTTTTACCGGTCACGCGTATTAAGTATAAACATACGCGCTTGCGAACGTCAGGACAATGCTGATCCATTATATACTCGGGAACGCAATCCACGAACCGCGCACGAGAAATGCTCTAAGGAACACAACTGCCGTTCGCAACCAATCACGATTGAAGTTCTGAATGATTCCGACTTACGAACGACGACTCGGCAACTGATGGTGTTCAGAACCGTTACGATCGTATCTCGGGAATCCCACCGTGCGCAATTTGTTTCTATTTCGTTTCTTATGATAACTCGCGCAGTAGCACTCGTGGTCTATCTAAAATCTGTTTCGATCGAATAACGAAAGCAAACCACGTCGCAAGACCGCAAGCGAACGAATCTCACTGATAACTTGCGAACATCGTTAATGAACATCGTTAGCGAATGCTTAAAGCTCATCGGAAGGAACTGAATCAAGGAATACTTAACCACGACGAATATGACAACCCCCGAGCGTCGCCCTGTTCCCCGACAAAAGCAACGTTTGCGCGCGGTCGTTAGTCGTCGCGCCCTCATTAACGTAAGAACGTGGCGAAGCGTACGAACCTGCTTGGCATGTTTCTGGTCCTTGAAGAAAGTAAGCTGAGGTCCTTGCAGGACGCAGTACACCTTGTCCCAGGATCTGCAAAGCCAAACGCCAGACGATGACACATCATGGTCGTGCGCACGCTGTGACGACGGTTCGAGCATCAACTGATACACTAGTATGGCTACTACACTGATAGCGATAATATGGCTCATTGCCAAATGATGAACTTACTAAACACATGAATACTTACTAAACATCAGATGATACACTCCACACAGCAATACTTACTAAATATCATATGATACATACCTGTTTCAACCAATACTACCGTCCTTCCCCCTAGACAATAACCTATTTTAACACGATAATGCCAACTAAACCTGACGATAGGCAACGAATTCAGCATATTGTGGCCTACCAAAATTCAGCACCATGCAGTCATGATGCCATCTTATAATTCTCTGGCATGAAATCACGTATCACTCTAGCACATTCCTACATAATACAACAGCACTCAATCCAGGATTGTCCTTAATAACTAGTGAAGACTGGCAGATGCTGCTGATGCTGTAATCCGCAGGTGAGTCTCGCGTACCTGTGTGTGGACCGCTGCCCGCCGGTTGCTAGGTCGTACTTGCGTGTCAGGTAGCCCTCCATATGTGCGTCTCCACCTTCTCCCTCACCTGAACAACACAGCATTGATCACAGTCAGTCACAAACACCTGACGTGAGCATTACCTTGTGGCCCTTCATGTGTGCAACCCTTACTTCTCTCTCATCGTAACCCAGCATTAACCCCAGTCAGTTACAAATATAAGTAACATCAAAAGACAAACAGACATATCTGGTAGCTCTATCTATGTGTTCTCTTTACTCTGTCAGCTGAGGCAGAGAGAACATACATAGGCATACATACTTGTCAACAGATGGCATTGCACTCTCAGTTGTCATAGCAACTACAAACTCCATTCATGCTCACACTTTTCTGATTCACCCTCACCTCACTTAAAATGCATACGGTACGAAAATCACCCAGAATTGCATGATTTCGAAAATCCAAAAGAAATTTCCACATTACAAAGACCGAAACGATCAATTGACCTATCTGTGTGACATGATTGAGAAGCAGTTCTGACCAACCAGCATCATGATAGGACATTCTAAAAACAATGCTTAGCATCGACGTGCCGCTAAATCGGTAGTTTGACTCACACCACGTGCATTCGCTTCCATTCCTTTCTCTCTCTCTCCCCTCTTTCACGCTTCCTCTTCGCCCTCATTTCTCTCCCTCCCTCCCTCCTCTCTCTCACTCTCCCTCTCAACATCCTCTTCCCCCTCTCTCCCCTTCGCAGTCTCTCAGGACGCACGGAGGGACGGGACACCGTGGTTAGCTGGCCGGCCGGCTTACCTCTCTTTAGACTGCTTGTGGGAGCAGAGGTGGTCTTACCCTTCCTCTTGGACGAGCGAACAGACGGGCTCTCGTCCGTAGGAGCTTCTAAAGCACAGCATGCAGTGTCAGTTCTACGACTAGTGCAGCTACACGCCAGCGGCGTTGTGGTGCAGTGACGACTAGTGTTAGAAGTCTAGGATGAGGAGGAGGAGGAGGAGGAGTAGGAGGCAGAAGGAGGAGAGAAGGTGATGGAGGAGGGAGGAGGAGGAGGAGGAGAGAAGGTGATGGAGTAGGGGGAGGAGGAGGGCGAAGAGGAGGAAGAAGAGGACGAGGACGAGGACGAGGAGGAGGAGGATGAAGAGGAGGAGGACGGAGGAGGAGGAGGGGAGAGGAGGAGGAGGAGAGAGGAGAGGGGAGGAGGAGGAGGAGGAGGAGGGGAGAGGGAGGAGGAGGTAAGGAGGAGGAGGAGGAGAGGAGGAGGAGGAGGACGAGG
>NW_014577642.1:155651-158564 GCF_000485595.1 Priapulus caudatus | reverse complement strand
CCTTCCCTCCGTTCGTCGTCCGTTCGGTCGTACGTACGTCTACGATATATATCATATATATATATATATATATATATATATATATATATATATATATATATGTATAGTTTGAGGATATATGCAATGGTGTGTGCTGTCTGTGTATGGGTTTGCAATAGGCGGGCAGACACTGAGGATCGGCCATGTTGCTCGGGCATGTTTCTAGATACTACAAGTTAAATAAGAGATCAAACTACAGCTAAAACCATGCGGTACTTCTACGGTATCGTAGCTGCGCCAAATTAGTTCGATTAACGAACGAAAACTAACGAGCAACTAAGTTTTTTTCGTTCGAAAAATAAATTAATATCAGATATCATGCAACCGACTAGGTAAGTGAGTGAGTGCGTATCTACAGGCTACGATAACGCCAGCGCACGCGAGGATCGAAGAAATCGGAGAAAAACTCTACCTCTCCTCGTTGGCACCTCCTCCTCTGGTGTCCCAGCCTCTTTCTTCTGCTTCGCGGCTGGCGGACAGAACAAACGGGTGAGCTAACGAGCTATCATGCACATGCTTAACGATACAGTGCAAAACATGCGACACGTGCGCGATACACACGACACACATAGCTGCCACAGCTCCTAGCATCCTTCTCATCAGCTGTAGTTAGCACCCTCTCTCAGCATCCTAGCTGCAGTTTCCCAGTATCACTCACTACAGAGAAGCATCCCCGGGCTCAAATCTCCCAAATAAATTTGCTCACACGAGCTGAAATTAGAGTAGAATGCTACGGAAAAAGAGTGACCACCGAGTAATTCCCCTTACCAACATGAACTCCGAAATTAGGTGACCAAAGAGCATTTCCTGCCTGTCATGTTGAGAGGGAACTGAAACAGCTTTCTCAGATTGGCTTGAGCTATGGCAACTATGGATGTAACACATTGCAATTCTCGATGTTTATGTGCAATGGCAATGGACATGTATAGGCACATTGAGAAGAAGGGATTTACCCTTCCCCAACTAGCGCCTAAACATGCCCACTGCAATCTATCGAGGTAGGAACCAACATCAGTGTTTCCATGTCCTTTTCAAAAAGTGACATCAGATAAACATGATAAATTTACTACGTTATACGATAAACCGCTATGAATCGTCATGCATTAAATGCAAACTAGGCGAAATCTCACGGTGCTATGTACACGTGATCATGCAAGTGCAGCGAGTAATAAAACAAGTGATTAAACATTCACATAACATGTATAATTACTTCTCGAACTTGTGCCGTGGCCTAAACCCACATATCCCTCTCAAATCTAGATTTCACACATTTAAACGTTTCAATTAAGGCATAAGATTTTGTTGTGTGATCAACCGCATAACACAGCTTCACATTAAATTTCATGTGAAGGCACACGCAATTCACAGCTAACGTCAATACCGGCATAGGGAAAACAATTCTCAATTCTGCACCACTAACTAAAAACTCATTTGACGATATATAGTTATCCCTTTCAGATAACCTATACCTTATTCTTTCGATCTGCTTAAGCCAAGGCACAAGACGAGTCACTCCTGCATGCATGCATACACATCTGACACCTGTTCTATCGCTGTAACCTATCGCAGCAGCCATGCCACAGACGTCAGCCACAACTACTAGCTAACACACGCAAACAAACAATACACTACAGCCCGCCGCACACGCTGTGTTGTGCTGCGCCATCGGCCACGCGTGGCTGACGGCGCAGCACAAAACACAGCGTGTGCGCATGCAAACGCATCGATTTCTTGCGTGTGGAAAATATCACACGTGTTTGATATTTTCTTCCACGTGTGGCAGATTGCACAGCGTCTGCGGAGTGGCTGTGTAAAGTTCCACACCGGCTCTATGTAACCGACCAATAGCAGCAGGTCAAGCAAGTCACGTGATCTGCGGTTGCGGCGCGGTTGCACTGCGGTACACGCACGTACACGCAGATACACGCACGTACACGCGGGTACACGCACGTACACGCAGGTACACGCACGTGCACGCACGTGCACGCGGGTACACGCACGTACACGCAGGTACACGCAGGTACACGCACGTACACGCACGTACACGCCGTACACGCACGTACACGCGGGTACACGCACGTACACGCAGGTACACGCACGTGCACGCACGTGCACGCGGGTACACGCACGTACACGCAGGTACACGCACGTACACACAGATACACGCACGTACACGCGGGTACACGCACGTACACGCGGGTACACGCGGATACACGCACGTACACGCGGATACACGCACGTACACACAGATACACGCACGTACACGCGGGTACACGCACGTGCACGCGGGTACACGCACGTACACACAGATACACGCACGTACACGCGGGTACACGCACGTACACGCGGGTACACGCGGATACACGCACGTACACGCACGTGCACGCGGGTACACGCACGTACACGCGGATACACAGAGAGTGTACGTGCGTGTACCCGCGTGTACGTGCGTGTACCCGCGTGTACGTGCGTGTACCGCGTGTACGTGCGTGTAGGCGAATACACGCACATACACGCAGATACACGCACGTATCAAACACGTGTGATATTTTCCACACGCAAGAAATTGATGCGTTTGCATGCGCACACGCTGTGTTTTGTGCTGCGCCATCGGCCACGTGGCCGATGGCGCAGAACAAAACACAGCGTGTGCAGCGGGCTTAACGGAAAGGAACGACGACATTCGACGAAAAACGCCACCCACCTTGACCAGTGATGACCGATGTCAGAGGGTAACCCTGACAGGACACCAGTGGCGACACCTGCTGCTGGAAAACATCGACAGCACCACACACACATACGTGCGCGACCGACGTGGAAACATACACACACACACACACACACACACACACACACACACACACACGCCACCGT
>NW_014577642.1:154174-155269 GCF_000485595.1 Priapulus caudatus | reverse complement strand
GTAATATATTTAATATATTAATATTGTAATATTAATTAGATTAATATATTTATATAAGTAATATATGTTGTGACTATTTTAAGAAATTGGTTGTTAATAGCCATCACAACGAGTACTCTGTAGGAATGCAAGTTACTGCACAGCTGAGTACTTCTACTCAGCACAAAAAAGAAGAAGTAGTAGAAGAAATAAAGGTGTAGTAATGGCATTTTACCCTTCAGAATAGAGAACACGAGAATGTACGTAGTCACTTTGATGTATTGGAATGGCTGCCTCGCGAGTATATATTGCAATAACTACTGACCTTTCTTTTCGCAGTCTCTCTTCCTCCTCCTCAATAGCTCTCTGTTCCGCACGATTTCTCTGCTCTTCCTCCTCGTGCTTTCTGCGCAGCTCCTTGAGCTCATACTAAAACCAGAAACGGTGAATTAAAATCACAGGCGAATTGAGTGGGCGGGCAGGTATGGTGGACAAGTGAAATAAGTACAGTGAACAGTGACATTACAGGCGTGGGGATAGTGACATTACAGGAGTGATCACAGTGGCATCCCAGACGCAGTGGACAGGTTGACAGGTATGAAAGACGTGGCTAGGTAAAGCCTGCCGCACACGCTGTCGAACTTGCTGCGCCATCGTGGACGATGGCGCAGCAAGTTCCACAGCGTGTGCACATGCAAAATCCCTCGATCTGCGTCGTGTGGAAAATATCACACGTGTTTGATATTTTCTTCCATGTGTGGAAGATTGAACAGCGTGTGCAGAGTGGCTGTGTCAATTTCCACATTCAATTAGCATTGTTCGCTTGATTGTTCGCTTGGACGCAATGTATTTTTTTCTCAGCTCGCAGCTCGCAGCTCGAATATCAGGCAGCTCGCATAGAGGCATGTCCAAGAACTGATCGATCAAACGTCGTGTGAACGCTCTCTTCAACGACGCTCCGTGTCCAAGCGAACAATAGCTGTTCAATCTTCCACACGTGGAAGAAAATATCAAACACGTGTGATATTTTCCACACGACGCAGATCGAGGGATTTTGCATGCGCACACGCTGAGGTATACTTTCTGCGCCATTATCCACGTGTGGACGATGGCGCA
>NW_014577642.1:147758-150708 GCF_000485595.1 Priapulus caudatus | reverse complement strand
AGAGGGAGAGGGAGACACGGGCATGAGGGCGAGGGCGGGAGACCAGATAGACAGATCGACGACAGAAAGAGAGAGAGAGGGTAGAGAGGATGAACAGACCAGCAGTACAAGGGAGAAAGAGAAAGACAGAAGAGAAACCGACAAACAAAGAGGTAGAGTGAGAGAGCGAGAGATAGGAAGCTGTGTGTGTGCGGGCATTCCCCTGTGCGGAGAGGTGGCCAGGTCCTGCTCGAAGATGGTGTGGCTTCGGCCCGAGGGGCAGGACACGCTGCCGGCGTCACGACACGGCAGCTCATGCCGACATCGAGTTCTGCTTCTTCACTGCCATGACATTATGCGTGAGTGAGTGAGCGCTGAAGTCTGGCAAAAATCCCAGCAAAATATATAACCTGGGCCCAATCTCAAGCATCTTGAGATCGGCACACTACAATAATGCATTATTCGAAAGACTTTATATTTACTGCTTCTTCCCCCTCCCTTACATCGACCAATTCCTCCTCCTCTTCCTCCTCCTCCTCCTCCTCCTCCTCCTCCTCCTCCTCCACTGGCCTGCTACCACACCCACCTACCCGCTATCCTTCCTTCACCACCACCACTTCCTCCTCCTCCTCTGAACTGTTACCAGATCTACGTATCCCCTCCTCCTCCTCTCCCTCCTCCACCCTCCTCCTCCCCCTTCTCCCTCACCGTACTCACCAGGATCATGCCGAGCACGTCCCTGCAGTCGTAGTAGTACTTGTGCAGGCGGTAGCTGGCGTCGAGCATCTGCGTGCGTGTTTCGATCAGCTCCAGCAGGTCTCCCCACGCCTCGTTCAGCTGGTCCTTCCACTGCGCGATCTGCGCGGCGTCGGCGTGGCCGGCGTTCATCAGCGCGTCGGCGATCTCGTTGCCGGCGTTCACGCGCTCCGTGCCGATGCCCTCCGTCTCGCGAGCGAACTCGCGGAAGCGGTCCTGCAGCATCTGTGTGTGTGCGTGAGAAGAAGAACGGGTTAGTGTGGGAAGGGGGTCATGCGTGTGTAAAAAGAACGTGTGAGATGGTATAGAGGGTTGGTAATTTGATGTATCCGCGTGGTCGTGTCCTGTGCTAGGTGCAGGCATGCATGCACGCACGCACATACGAGCATGTAACAATGCAGCACACTTACGCAGATGTGCTCAAATTCGTGTCCGAACTCCACACCCACATGACACACGCACGCACGCACGCACAACCCCACTGTACTACACTTACACAGACGTGCTCGAAGTCGTGACCGAGCTCGGGCGACTTGGCGACGACCTCGCGCTCTGCGATCCACTGCAGCAGGTCGTCGACCTCGCGGTTGAGCATGTACAGCTTGAGGGCTTCGTCCAGGTTTCCGCGCCGCTCCTGCGCGAGGTCCTTCAGTCCCGCGTACAGCTTGTCGATCTGCGCCTGCCGCACCGCGATCTGCTCCCTGCAACGATGCAACGGACGAACGTGTGACGATGATTACTCGGATGTTGAAATGGGATTTTAGATTGTCTTAGCTTTTTTTGGTAAAGATATGCAAGGAGGACAGGTAAGGGAGGACTGATAAGGTCATGTAAGGACAGGTAAGGATAGGACAGGTAGGGGGATGTAAGGACAGGTAAGGATAGGACAGGTAGGGGGATGCAGCACGCACCGTGGTGAGTCTCTCGAGTGCAGTGAAGCGGTCCTCCTGTGCGGCAGCGGACTTCTCGTATGCCTCGTGCTTCTTCAGCAGTAGCTCCACGTCGTCCAGCGTTCGCTGCGCGAAACAATGCCACACATTCACGTACACGTGTACACTACCCCACCCTGGCTAAGCACAGCATAGTCACGCACGCACTCATTATAATTATTATTCTTATTATTAGCAGTAGCAGGAGCAGCAGCAGCAGCAGCAGCAGTAGTAAGTATTCATTATTATTATTGTCACGTAGACCCGTTGTAATATTTACTACACCTTATTATTATCAGCACCATTATTATTATTGTTGTTGATATCGTTGTTATTGTCATCGACTTGTTTTAATCTTTGCACGACAGAGACGATAATATGCTGTCTATCTACTCACCCCGAGTTCGTCTCCAATGAGATATGGCTCCTGGGCGAACAGCCACGCCTCTGCCACGGCTGCGTCGCGAGCAAACTGATACACCTCCAACACTGCAACGAAGAACACAACCCTGTAGCAGCTGCCAGCACTGCACACACACGCACACATGCACGCACGCACGCACGCACGCACGCACGCATGCCGCACACATGCACGCACGCACGCACATCATTCACTATACCCCGCCCCACCACAATATCACATCGATCACCCTGAGTCACAGCCTGCCCTGCTTTCCCCAACAGTAAAAATGTCTACACCCCAACGACGAAACCGACCAACTAGTGAGCTAGCACGCAGGCCGGCAGCAGCGGTGACGACGACCCGGCAGCCTCACCTAGCTGCAGGTGCTCCCAGCGATGCTCCCACTGCTCCATCATCACCGATCTCTGGTTGGTCAGCCCCAGCAGCTTCGCCTTGATCTGCATGCGAAACCAATGAAAGCGTCAATGACATTGTAGCTCACCACAAAAAAGGACACAAATGAGTGAGTGAGAAGAAGTCAGTTTTAATTGAGCAACCATCAACGTACATTATAGAAACGAAGAGTATATATGGGAGAACTCCCATTATATACTCTTGATAATTATATGTGTGATTTTTTATGTGAAAATAATAAATAATATTATATATAAATTATAAATAATTTATAAACAAAAATTAATCACAATTTGTGACGGTAGATGGCGCTATACCCGCTTTGATGTTTTTTAGTATAATAATAATATAATTATAATAGTATAAATCATAATATGTTCATAGCAGGAATTTTGCATTAAATATATGTCAATGAAATCTTGTAAAACGAACCAGACGAGTGTGACACCACAGACTGTTTGTTATCTGC
>NW_014577642.1:139875-147733 GCF_000485595.1 Priapulus caudatus | reverse complement strand
AAAGAGATCAAAACCCTAGCCCTTAATTCATTCACATACCAAAAATGGAGCAATCCCGTTGAACCTGAACTGACTAAATGGCATTTCCCATTTTTGCCAAAAAGATTGCCGTGGCTCGAAAGTACTCGACTGGCGTGCCGCAAAATAGGACGTTTAATATGGAAGCATAGCAGTAACAACTAAACCCAAATCAAACATGTGGGTCAAAACGTTCCTGAGTTATCAGTTGACCGAAACCAAAGTTGACGGAAGTACGACAGGACGACGACCCATGGCAGATAACTCAAGCTTGACGATGTCAAAAAGTGAGCTTAAAAAATTATCGTTACTCTCTGGGCCTCCTGTTAACGGAACGCATATACAATATTATATATTATTATAATATAATATATATATATATATATATATATATATACATACTATATACATGGTGGTGAGACTATTGCTCGCATTTCCAGTACCCCTGCCTCTTGATACTAGGGATAGGAGGTTGATGGGTGTTGTTGCTAAGCGGTACACAAGGTTGTTGCTGCAATTGTCGTCTCCAAGGTGGCTGATGTATACGTCAAAGTTGTCTCTCCGGCCACGTCCTTTCCCTCACCCTCCTCTCATCCACCCTCCCCCTAACCCCCACCCCTCCTCCTCCCCTCACCCCTCCTCCTCATCCTCCCCTCCTCTCTCACCTCGTCGGATGCGTAGTGGCGTCTGGCGAGTAGGTTTTGTCCCAGGTTGACACAGATGTCAAAGTTCTCCTCGCGCGCGTCGATCTCGTTCTTCAGGCTCTGGTGGTTGTTCATGAGCAGCTCGACGCCGGAGACATCACGCGGCTTCTCCTGAGGCAGGTTAATTAATAAATGTTAATTAGTAATCATTAATTAATTAAAAATTATAATAACAATAAAAATAACAACCGCATTGTCATACACCATATATTTCGGTAATATTTTTGAGAATTGGTTGTATTGTTTACGAGCGTGAATGCCATTTCACCTAGACGTCACAGCCGCGAGACCTACCTCTCACCTGTGCGACCCATATCTCACCTGCACGACCCTCGTCTTACCCACATGTCTCACCCATGCCTCGCACACATCCCACATGCGCGGCTCGCCCATGTCTCACACCCACGTCTCGCCCATGCCTCACGCCCGCGTCTCGCCCGCGCGCGCACGCACTCACCTGCGTGTTCATCTGGCGTATGATGTCGTCCATCCACAGCATGAGGTCGCGCACCATGCTGAAGAACTTGAAGAGGTCTCCCGTGTCGACCAGCTTCACCTTGCGGCTCTCCACCGTCATCTGCATGTTCATCCAGGCGTTGACGACCTCGGCCTCGCGGTTCTGGATCTCGCGCGCCTTGTCGCCGGCGTACGACGCCTGCAGCTTAGCCGACGTCTCCTGGATGCCTTGCACCTGCGCGTGTGAGTGAGAGAGAGCATGTGAGATAGATGGAGAGGGAGAGGGAGACAAGGGGAGAGGGAGAGGGAGAGGGAGAGGGAGAGGGAGACAGATAGACAGATCGAGACAGAAAGAGAGAGAGAGGGTGAGAGAGTGAGAAACAGACAGACAGATAAAGGGAGAGAGAGAAAGACAGAGAGAGAAACAGACAAACAAAGAGGTAGAGTGAGAGAGAGAGAGAGATAGGAAGCGTGTGTGTGCGGGCATGTACCTGCGCGGAGAGGGTGGCCAGGTCCTGCTCGAAGATGGTGTGCTTGCGGCCGAGGGCGGACACGCTGCCGGCGTCACGACCCAGCTCATCCGACATCGAGTTCTGCTTCTCCTGCAATGACATTATGCGTGAGTGAGTGAGCGACTGAAGTCCTGCAGAAATCCCAGCCAAAATATATAACCTGGGCCCAAATCTCAAGCATATTGAGATGCGGGAACAATACAAAGATCATTATTACGAAATTACCTTTATATTTACTGCTTCTCCTCCTCCCTTCATCACCACCTCCTCCTCTTCCTCCTCCTCCTCCTCCTCCTCCTCCTCCTCCTCGCACTGGCTGTTACCAACCCCACCTACACCGCTATCCTTCCTGTCACCACCAACCACTTCCCCCTCGTCCTCTGAAACTGTACCGCAAGATCTACGTTCCCCTCCTCCTCTCACCTCTCCACCTCCTCCTCCCCTTCTCCCTGCCACCGCACTCACCAGGATCATGCCGAGCAGTCCCTGCAGTCGTAGTAGTAACTTGTGCGGCGGTAGCTGGCGTCGAGCATTCTGCGTTGCGTGTTTCGATCAGCCTCCAGCAGGTCTCCCCCGCCTCGTCAGCTGGTCGCTTCCACTGCCGATCTGCGCGGCGTCGGCGTGTCGCCGCCGTTCATCAGCGCGTCGCGATCTCGTTGCCGGCGTCACTGCGCTCCGTGCCGATGCCCTCCGTCTCGCGCGAACTCGGGAAGCGGTCCTGGCAGCATCTGTGTGTGTGCGGTGAGAAGAAGAACGTGTTTTTACGTGTGGAAGGGGTGCCATGCGTGTGTAAAAAGAACGTGTGAGATGGTACTAGAGGGTTGGTGAATTTCGATGTAATCCGCGTGGTCCGTGTCCTGTGCTAGGTGCAGGCCATGCATCCGCACGCAGCACGACTGCAGCACCTCGTAACAATGCAGCACACTTACCGCAGATGTGGCTCAAATTCGTGTCCGAACTCCCAACACCACATGACCACGCACTACACGGCATCAGCACCACAACCCACTGTACTACACTTTACACACGACGTGCTCGAAGTCGTGACGCGAGCTCGGGCGACTTGGCGACCTCTGCGCTCTGCGATCCACTGCAGCAGGTCGTCGACCTCCGCGGTGCGCATGTAACAGCTTGAGGCTTTCGTCCAGGTTTCGCGCGCCGCTCCTGGGCGCGAGTCCTACAGTCCCGCGTATCAGCTTGTCGATCTGGCGCTCTGGCCAGCACGCGCATTGCTCCCTGCAATCGGCAACGGAGCGACGTGTGACGATGATTATCGATGTTGAAAATGGATTTTAGATTGTCTTAGCTTTTTTGTTCTTGCTTGTTCATCATCATTAAGATGATGCTTCTCCGCTCTATCGCATTTTCTCTCTCACCTCTCTTGCTACTTTCTCTCTCTCTTCTCACTCTCACCCTTGTCTCCCTTCGCTCGCTTTTCTCATCTCTCGATCTCTCTCTCTCTGCTCTCGACTCCTCCCCCTTTGCCTCTGTCTCCGCTCACTCATTCTCGTCCGCTCTCTCACTACTAAGCAACATCCCTTGTACCGCTTCCCAACTAATCTCTTCTATCTTCCCAATCGCTCTCCCCTCCTCCCACGCCCTCCCCCTCTCCCATGGCTCCTCCCGCCTAATCCATGCTCCCTCCCCACCTCTCTCTCCGTCCCCCTCCCCTGCCTCCTCCCCCTCTCGCTGCTCCTCCGCACCTCTCCGCAAGCTCCTCCCCCTCACCCCGCACTCGACCCGAGCGCGGTGTCCCTGGGGTCGCTCGATCATGGCCGGGCGTTGTCTCCCAGCTCGCGTATCTGGTCGGCGTATTCTCTATGACCTCCTCACTGCAGCGCGTGCTTGCTTGCATGTGTTGGCGCTCGCACGAGAACATCATCCTTAGCCACGGTCGTCCGTCATCATGTGCAGTGCCTGCTCCGACATCCACGCCTCCCGCTCGACGTGTCAGAAGAAATACTGCAGAGAGATAGAAAGAGAAGAAAAGGGTTAAACGATTGCTGTGGGATGTACTAGAGGAGGAGGAGAGGGGAGAAAGGGTATAAGTTATTACGTCAGCGAATTTTTCTATTGGTAAAAATTGTGTAAAATTTGTATTGCGCATTTTTTTACATTATTAAAGTAAGAACTAAAGGACTAAACGTAATCGTCAAAATTCTTACCTGATAAGATTGTTTCTCAACTAGTTAAAAATCCAGCAAAAACCCTGGACGATATTGAAACGAATGTTCCTGACAGTTAATTGCTTGCGTATGGGCTCATGTATGCGTCAGAAGTGTATGTTCTACGATAGAACAATATAGTAAAATAATTTAACCATTTAACCTAGTTTACATAAAGTAAACAGAATTACTTATATTTTGTGAAAATAGAAATTTATTTTTATGTTTGCTATTTACGGTGACGTAATCACTTTAACTGGTGAGTGAACTGGGAGAGATGAGTAGAGATGTGGGAGGGAAAGTAACTGAGGAGATGGAAAAGAACGAGTTAAGTAACTAGCGAGGAAGTATAATATAAAGGCGCATTATGTAGGTATGTAAGCAGCTGTATAACAAGCAGTAACAGATGAAAGTATTTTTTTTTGGCGCGGAGATGAGAAAGGATGAACTAACTGGTGAGGACGAGAAGGAAAGAGAAGGAAAGAGACGGAAGAGACGGAAGAGACGGAAGAAAGGGTTAAACAATTACTGTGGCAGAGTGTGGAAGTACTGTAAAGACAGAGAATACAGCCATAAACAGCCACCGAGCAGTGGCCGCCCGCGAGCTCCGTCCGTCGGAGCCCCCCGGTGGCGCCCCCTGGCGAACACCTACCCTCTGCGCCCTCTCGTTCTCCTTGAGGGCTCGCTCGCGGTCGTCGACGGCGTTGCGCAGATCCTCCCAGCGCACCTGCAGCTGAGTATGAGCTTCTGCGCAAACTCTGCGGCCTGCGGGTGACCCTCCTCGATCAGCTGGTTGCCTGTCTCCCAGATGCCGACGATGCGCGGCTCGTGGCCGTCGATCTCGTTACGCAGGGTCTGGGAAAGAAACGGCAAGGAACGGCGTGAGCGATAGTCGCGCTGCTGCATGCGACGACGCACGCACGCACGCGACCACGCACAGCATCGCACGCACGCAAACGCACGCCACGCACATGCACGCACGGCATGGCCCACCGCTCTCTACAACCCACCCTCTTCCCCCATGCGTAGCCACGCGCCACACGCCTTCACCCCTCTCCTCACAGTGATGCACGCACGAACACCCTCCCCCTCAGTCTCTCTTCTCTGCTCCTTCTCTCTCGTGCTCTCTCTCTCTTCTCTCTCTGCATCGCATCCCGCTACTCATGCTCTCGACCGTCCTCTCCATATGTGTGCACACACACATAGCTCATACCTCGTCCCCTCTCCCCCTGCCCTCTGCCCCTCTCCCGCGACCCGGCACTACCTCTCCCAGTGTGGCGCACACACACCATGCTCATCCTCGTCCCTCTTCCCATCTGCCTCTCCCTCTCTCCCGACCCCATCCTCTCCCCATGTGCGGCACACACACTGCTCATCCTCTCCCTCTTCCCAACCCTACCCTCTCCCTCTCTCCCACCCCACCCTCTCCTCCTCACACACGACGTACCTGGTGTTTCTTGGCCAGCATCTGGCAGCTGTAGAGTTGTTGCCATAGTCACATGTGCTCATCACACACACCTGCACGCACGCGCACACCTCTCCACACCCTGCTCTCTCTTGCCACCCCCCGCTCTCCCTCCTCACGAGAACCCAGCGTACTGGTTTTCTTGGCGCGAGACATCTGGCAAGCTGTAAGTTGTTGCCATAGTCCGTGCTCACCACACACGCACGCACGCACCCTCTCCCACCCTGCCTCTCTCCCACCCTACTCCTGCTCTCCACCCCACCCTTCCTCCTCACACACGAACGTACCTGTTGTTTCTTGGCGAGCAATCTGGCAGCTGTAAGAGGTTTGTTTGGCCATAGTCCGTGCTCACACACACGCACCACCGCGCCACCTCTCCACCCCTCGCCTCTCTCCCACCTAACCCTCTCCACTCCTCACATAACACGTACCGGTGGTTTTCTTGCGAGCATCTGCGCTGTAGAGGTTGTGCCATAGTCGCGTGCTCACACCACACAGGCACGCACGCAACCTCCTCGCCACTCCTGCTCTCTCACACCCTCCCTCTCTCCACCCACCCTCTCCCTCCTCACATACACGTACCTGGTGTTTCTTGCGAGCATTCTGGCAGCTGTAGAGGTGTTGCCATAGTCCGTGCTCACCACACACGGGTCTGCACGCACGCACCCTCTCCCACCCTGCCTCTCTCCACCCCACCCTCTCCTCCTCACACACACGTACCTGGTGTTTCTTGGCGAGCATCTGGCAGCTGTAGAGGTTGTTGCCGCCAGTAGTCCGTGCTCACCACACACCAAGCACAGCACGTTCACGCCTCTCCCACCTCATGCGCTTCTCTCCACCCTACCTCTCTCTCCTCCTCCACACACGTACGCTGGTTGTTTTCTTAGGCGAGCATCTGGCAGCTGTAGAGTTTTGCCGTCCGTAGTTCCGTGCTCACACACACCGCACGGCACGCACCCCTCTCTCACCCTGCCTTTCCCTCCACCCTTACTTCCACCTCCCTCCTCACATACACGTACCTGGTGTTTCTTGGCGAGCATCTGGCAGCTGTAGAGGTTGTTACCGTAGTCCTTGCTCGTCGCCTGCGGCATCTTCTCCTCGATCCACATCAGCTCATCCTCGATGTCGCGGCCAAACTGGAAGACGACGCGCTTGCGTTCCAGCGCCTTCCTGCGCTCCACCATCGGCTCCTGCAGCTTCTGGAACCTGCAGGGATGAATCACGAAGCCACGATCGATTATTATCTTTTTTATCTTTTTTGAGTGTTCTGATTATTTGATGATTTTTTGTTTATTTTTTAAAATGTTATTTGAATTCGTTATTCGTATTTATTCGTATGATTTCATCTTTTTTACTAAGTTTTAGTGTTTTGATTATTCGATGGGTGTTCAATTTGTTCTTATTATTTTGATTTGTATCCATAGAACGACGTCGAATTCGTATATAATTTAACTTTTAGTTTCTACCAATCCCCATTTCAATGTAGTAAAGTTTTGTATGTCGTCGGCCACTCACGACCCACGATCCATCGACCTTCGCCACACATCGCCGGCCAATCACGACCCACAATCCATGAATCTTCGACACACATCACGGACCAATTGCGACCTACAATCCCCCGACCTCCGACTCACCTCTCCTCGACCTTTGACTTCTTCGCAGTGATGACCTCTAGCTTCTCGATGTTCTCGGGTTCCATCTTGGCGAGGTGCGAGGCCTGCGACTCCAGCTCCAGCACCTGCGCCTGCTTCACGTTCATCTCGCTCTCCAGCACCTGTCAATGACACGCGAGCGACGTCAGGGATACCCTCCACACACTAACTTACAAGCGATGTCAGACTTCTCTACCTTACCTTACGCTATCTCTACCCTGCCATGTCCCTCTACTTTAACTTTACAGTTTACGCCCCCCCTAACCTGCTACGTCAAGTTTCTCTCTCTACTCTGCTGTCTCTCTACCTTACAACTCCCCTCTACCCTGCTACATCACACCCTCCCTGCCTCTACCCTGCTACATCACACCCTCCCTCCCTCTACCCTGCTACATCACACCCTCCCTGCCTCTCCCTGCCCCTCACCTGCTGGGTCTGCATGAGCAGGGTGACGCTGGTCAGGTCGGTGCCCGTGTCCTGCACGATCTGCGTCTCAAGGTCGTTCATCCACTCCTCGACGTCGTCGCACGTCTGCTCGTAGAGCACGTGTCGGTTCGCGTCGAACAGCTCCTGACCCTTGTCGCGCGTCGTCGTCTGCACCTCGTCATACTCATCGCGAAGCTCGTCAATGCGTCGCTGCACCGTGTCGCTGAACTGCGGACGCTCCTCCTTCAGCTTCTCGGCTTCCTGTGTGTGCGCGGGGAAGAGGAAGAAGAGAGAGGATGCATTATAGGGATGCATTGCATACGCGGGTGTAGGGAAGGACGCTCCTCCTTCAGCTTCTCGGCTTCCTGTGCGCGCGCGGGGAAGAGGAAGAAGAGAGAGGATGCATTATAGGGATGCATTGCATACGCGGGTGTAGGGAAGGACGCTCCTCCTTCAGCTT
>NW_014577642.1:135780-138192 GCF_000485595.1 Priapulus caudatus | reverse complement strand
AATGATAAAGAGAGGGAGTGAAAGAGGCGGTCAGCGAGAGAGGCGGTCAATGAGAGAGAGGCGGTGAGTGAGAGGGAGGCAGTCAATGATAGAGAGAGGCAGTGAGAGAGAGGCGGTAAGTGAGAAGGAGGCAGTCAATGATAAAGAGAGGCGTTGAGAGAGAGGCGGTCAATGAGAGAGAGGCGGTGAGAGAAAGAGAGGCGGTCAATGATAAAGAGAGGCAGTGAGAGAGAGGCGGTCAATAAGAGAGAGGCGGTGAGTGAGAGGGAGGCAGTCAATGATAAAGAGAGGCAGTGAGAGAGAGGCGGTCAATGATAGAGAGGCGGTGAGTGAGAGGGAGGCAGTCAATGATAAAGAGAGGCGGTTAACGAGAGAGAGGCGGTGAGAGAGAGAGGGGGTGAGAGAGAGAGAGGCGGTCAATGATAGAGAGGCGGTGAGTGAGAGGGAGGCAGTCAATGATAAAGAGAGGCGGTTAACGAGAGAGAGGCGGTGAGAGAGAGAGGGGGTGAGAGAGAGAGAGGCGGTCAATGATAGAGAGAGGCGGTGAGTGAGAGAGAGGCGATCAATGAGAGAGAGGCGGTGAGTGAGAGGGAGGCGGTCAGTGAGAGAGAGGTGGTGAGTGAGAGGGAGGTGGTCAGTGAGAGAGAGGCGATCAACGAGAAAAAAAGCGAATGTGCATTTTCACTGCACGAGTTGTGCATTACGGGTAAGAAACAAGCACAACATGTGCGGAACACGAGCGGTGCACTATAGTAAATAAACAAGTGTGCATGCGCGCGAGTTCGCTCTCCGCTGCAGGAGCAGTGCATCACGGGTAAGAATAAAAACAAGCGAGCGTACCTCTGCTGCATGTTCTCAGTCTTCTTGTAGATGCGGTCGGCATCGTAGTGGTCCTCCTGACACAGCAGCTGTCCGGACTGCACGACCGAGTTGATCTTCTCCTCGTTAGCGTCCATCGTGTTGATGAACGCCTCGTAGCTCTTCACCGCTGCCTCCGCCTGCTCCAGCGAAGTCTACACGCCACGAGATATATTCATATGTTTACGTTTAACATTAGATTTGGATTTAGAATTTTATTTTTATCTTTTATTTGTATTTTTATTTATGGTTTAAACACATTGACAATTACGTCACGCGACAAACTGAAACAAATGATAATATTCTATAATACGGTCATTTGTAAATTACGTCAGGCTACGTCGTGATTAGGTAAGCTCAGGCTTTACTTCGTAAACCTACAGAGTAAATAACGATATAGAGCCCCGCACCCGCCCCCACTCAAATTAACGCCCCGCCCCACTCACTCACTGACCACTCCCCCTGCGCGCCCGAGCACTCACCCGCCCCACTCACTCACTGACCACTCCCCCTGCGTGCCCGCGTACTCACCCGCCCCCACTCACTCACTGACCACTCCCCCTGCGCGCCCGCGCACTCACCCGCCCCCACTCACTCACTGACCACTCCCCCTGCGCGCCCGCGCACTCACCCGCCCCCACTCACTCACTGACCACTCCTCCTGCGCGCCCGTGCACTGCTCACCGGCAACTCTTCCTTGGCTAGGAAGTTGTCCTGGCGGTTGAGGATGGTCTCAGCCTGCTTGGCGTCACGCAGGAACACCTGCAGGTTGAGGGCTTCGGCAAGGAAGCGCTGCTGCTTGTCCCACATCTGATGCAGCTGCTCCCAGCCGTCGTTCAGGGCCTCGAGACGCTGCGAGTACACAGAGAGAGAGAGAGAGAGGTTAGAGAGGCTGAGAGGAGAGGGAGAGAGCAAGAGGAGAGAGAGGTAGCTAGGCTGAGAGAGAGGGATAGAGGGAGAGGGAGATGCAGATAGAGAGGAGAGGAGAGAGAGATGGAGAGAAGGAGAGAGGGAGAAAGAGAGTTAGAGAGGCTGAGAGGAGAGGCAAAGGGAGAGAGATGGAGAGAAGGAAAGGAGGGAGATGGAGAGAAGGAAAGGAGGGAGAGGGGTACGTGCTCTGGAAGACAATTCTTGTCTTAGGAAGATGTACTGTGGGAGGCGACCTCACCTTCATTACCTGTCTGAGAAAAATATACTATAGTAGACGACCCCCATGTTTATTACATGTCTGAGGAAGATATAACATAGTAGACGACCCCCATGTTTATTACCTGTCTGAGGAAAATATACCATAGTAAACAACCCTCCTACCTGTCTGAGGAAGATGTACTGTGGGTCGGTCTGGTCGGCAGTGATCTGCTCTCCCGTCTCACGCAGCTTGGCGTAGTCGTCTGCGTACGCGTCGATCTCTTCCTTGTAGGCCTGGTGGTCCTGCAGCAGCTTCTCAGCCTCCTACAACATCACCAACACATCAGTCATCACACACTATAAGGCGCGTTCACACGGACGTTTTTGGCCCGAGCCTAATTAGGCCCGTGCCAGATTTGGCTCGAG
>NW_014577642.1:106864-135761 GCF_000485595.1 Priapulus caudatus | reverse complement strand
GTATATACATGTACATGTACATGTACACGTACAATTTATGTATATACATGTACATGTACATGTACACGTACAATTTATGTATATACATGTACATGTACATGTACACGTACAATTTATGTATATTTACATGTACATGCACATGTACACGTACAATTTATGTATATACATGTACACATATACATGTGTACGCATGTACATGCACATGTACACGTACATGTACATGTGCATGTACAAGTAAATGTATATACATGTACATTCACATGTATATGTACAAGTAAATACAAGTAAAGCACTGGCCCACCGGCAAATTATTTAGAGGGCCGGTAACATTGGCAAATCACCGGTCCTCAGAGCCGGTGGTTTCAGCCGTGTTAGCGCGTACCTACATTTTTATTTACAGCATTAATGAGCAATAGCCTATATTACTGTTTTACCTGAAGGATATCACGCAATAGTTTATCAACATTTTACAAATTTGAAATCGAGAATGCAAGCGTGAAACATGACATTGATTTTTATACAAAATTTGTGAGGGCTGGTAAATTATGGTGAGGGCTGGTAAAAAATTGCTGTTACCAGCCCTCTGGGCCCGTGCAAACAAATCAGAATTTCGTGCCCTGCACACACACACATACGCATGTACATGTACATGTACATATACATATATACATATGTATGTGTAAATGTACATGGACATGTATTGGATTAATTCCAGTATATAGAAATTATAGAAGACATGGTGGACCGTTAAACCTATAAACTAGCCGATTAAAGAGCAGTAGAGGGAGGAAACAGGATGGTAGAGAGATGGAGACTGGACACGAGCAAGGAGACTGGAAGCGAGCGGGAAGTCGCATGGTCACAGGAAGGTCGTACAGTGCCACAAGACAAGGTCGCAGGGTGGGGTCGCAGGAAGGGTCACGGGGGTTGCAAGGTCGTGGGCTGACCTTGTCCTCGATGGCCTTGAGATCGCGCTCCATGAAGCTCATCCTGCGCTGCAGCTTCATGACCCCGGCGAGGTCGTCGCCGTACTCCTGCGTCTCTTCCAGGATCTTACACTTCTCATTGATCCACGTCTGCGGAAGAGAGACAAGTGACGAGTGAGAGAGAAAGACAGACAGAGAGGGTGAGTGAGAGAATGAGAGAATGAGAGAGAGAGAGAGAGAAAGAGAGAGAGAGAGAGAGAGAGGGTGAGAGAGGGAGAGAGAGAGAGTGAGAGAGAGGGAGAGAGTGAGAGAGAGAGAGAGAGAATGAGAGAATGAGAGAGAGAGAGAGAGAAAGAGAGAGAGAGAGGGAGATAGAAGCAAGATAATGACACAGCGATATGAAAACATTATAACAGCGATATGAACAGCGATTTATGAGAAAATATATTACGAGATTAAGATGGAAACATTAAGATTACAAAGAAATCGCACTGATATGAGAGATTACCACAAGCCGGCACAGAGTCGAGTGATGAATACGGATCAGCGCATGTCCAACAATTAATACGACAACGCGATGAGAGACTCACGATGAAAAAAATACATCAAAATTAACACGAAACCCCTCAAGATTAAAAAAAAGCTCCGATATTAAAGCGAGAATATGACGAGATTATCGACGATAATGCGTCGAGGCCGACGTAAAAACGAAAAACGCATTGAGGACACGTCACATTAACGTGCGCCAGCATCGAGTGATCAGAACGACGTCGAAGCCACGATGGGTGACGCACACGCGACGAAGGTCAATGACAAGGTCGTCTGGAGGGCGCACTACTCACGATGGTCTCCTCGGTCTCAATGTGGAAGGTCTGCACGCCGTGGAACTGTCTGATGTCATCCTTCTTCTGCTGCGACAGCTGCAGCAGCTCCGACCACCTGAAACAGCGACAACGCTGTGAGTGAACAGTCATGGGAGAGTATGAGTGAGAGGCTGGAACATATGCCATATGTCTCTCTCTTTCTCTCTCTTGCTATCTATCTGTCTCTCTCTCTCCCTCTCTTTCTCTCTCTTGCTATCTATCTGTCTGCCTGCCTGCCCGCCTGCCTGCCTGCCCGCCTGTCTGCCTGCCTGCCCGCCTGCCTGCCTGTCTGTCTGTCTGTGTGTGTCTGTTTGTCTCTCTCTCGCCTTCTCTTCTGCTTACTACATCTATCATAAGAACATGATCAAAACGTGAGGTATGCGTGGGGGGGGGGGACTCCCTACACCCAGGTTTGTTTACAGTAAACAACCCCCCATAACTACATAGACGTGAACAAATAGTCATCACGACCAGATGCTATCTGGGGGAGAAGCCACAACAGCTAGCTATGAACCTCTCCCACGCATCCGTAATCAAAGTTTGTGCCGACCGCCAACCTACAACAAACTCGTTCAGCCTTCCCGGAAACTCGGCTGCTCGCGGAACCAAGTGCGTTCCTAACAAACACTTCGAAAAAGACAAGCTCGTGGTGCGTTTTTCCATGAAAACGATAGTGGCTAGATGCTCAGAAGCCTCCGCGACAGATGCCGTGAAGTGAAAAACATTTGGTGGGTATTTATTATGTTAGCGGGCGGCAGCTGCCTCGTTTTTTGACGTTAAAGATCAAAACGCGAAGATAGAGCGAGAAATTTCCAACTAACCAGTACGCGAGCGTTTGCTGACGATCAGAACAAAACTGAACGAGAGAAGCGAGATGTATGCAATTATCGTTCACCCAGTAGACACCACCTTGAGATCTATCCATCCTAAAAAAATCCTAAATCCTAAAATCCTAAATCCATCCTAGCTTTTGCTTAGATTTTTTTTATCACACGGATGGTTTGCACGTCTGTTGAAGTGTCGGCATTAGCAAAGTCAGGATTAGGTACAAATTTAAACATTCCTACCCAACTACCGACATCGAAATGTGCCACGCCTGGAAACAAGAAATATATGTGCCTGCAACCTGCTAAATGTAGCTGCTAATACAGCTGGGTGTGTAAAGCAGTGTTATAACCTGATGCCACTGTCATCCTAACTCAAGAGCAATGCAAGCCGTAACTGGTGGTAAGGCATCACACCAGCAAATCACACCAAACAAATTCTGCACGAATGTATAGCTCGACTACTGTTAACAACAGTGTTTATGACTGTGGGTCTATAAACTGAGAGGCACGGACACGGGGATCGCTTGTGATAGCGTTAACCTTGCTCCATGCTCACGCCACCCCAGGGCAGATATGTTTAACACTATGATTTCATGGCTATAGGGCATTTCTACTTCTGGCCAACCTAACTTTCGCACAAACATGAAACGATTACAATAGCTTTAACATCGCGGCTCGTAGTGTCATTTTAAGTATACACTACACCTGCTTATGCTTGGCTCATCTGGCTCTGTGCTCCTACATTAACACTATGATTGTGGTTTCATGGTGTATATATAATATATCAGTACTTACTTCTGGTTAAGTTGGCTCCGTGCTCATACGTTAACACTAGTGCTGTGGTTTCATGGTATATATATATATATCTATATTTATATATATACATATACATATATATATAACGGTGCTTACTTCTGGTTGACCTGGCCCTGGCGAGCAACGATCTCATCAGCGTGTGGGTTCTCAGCATCCACCAGCTGCTTAGCGATCTCGTTAACCGTGTCCACCTGCCGAACAAACACAAGAACATCATCACTTCACCAAGAACAGTCCCAAGCAACCAAGGATTCAGCCTCAAGTCTCCTTTTCTCTACGAACCAAAAAATTTCTTCCGACGGAGATTTGTGACGAGTATTTACGACCGGCGACCAAACCCGCCGGGTTGGCGACGTCTCAAACTCGCCCGCCAGGGGGCGCTGACTCACCCGCTCCTTGTTGGCGGCGGTCTCGTGCTCGAATCCCTCGAACCTGCACTTCATGATGGCGAGCTCATCGTAGTCTGCCTCTCCTCCCGGGATCATCGTGTCCAACAGCTTCTCCTGCAAATACATACGCCATATATGTATATATACATATTATATATATATATATTCATAAGTACAAACACACCACATGGACACCTATATAGAAAAATATTTATGTAAAAATTTGCTGCCAATTTTTTTGGAGCTTTTGGGAACATGTCCTTATCTGCAGGCTTCACAACACCAAATTCTTGTTCTCACTGACCCACGCCTCGACTCACCCCCTCCTCCCTCACACACGCACCTTCTCACTGACCCACCCACCCCACACGCACCTTCTCGCTGACCCATCCTCTCTCCCACCTTACACCTTTCCTCCTCCTTCACACACACCTCCCTGACCCCCTTCCTCGCACGCACCTTCCCCCTGATCCCCTCCCTCGCACTGCCTTCATGCGGGAGAAGTAATGGTAGTAGGCAACCACGTAGGTGATGATCGACTTCTCATCAGGATAGTCTACACTCACATCTGCAAATACACAGACATATGCATACATTAACACATACATACATACATACATGAACACGTGCTATTGCAACTAGGAGCAGTCACTTATTTCATTCTTTTCCACAATTAGTCAACCTTACATCTGCTATGTTGGCGTAAAGTTTTTATCCGCATGCGCACCACAGATATCTATCCATACACAGATGCTTCTCCCCTCTGTACATGAATATATACATGTCTGTTAGCAACCATTCGTTTCTAGTTATAATACTAGTAGAAGTTGGCAATTTCATTTTTCTCAGTAAATATGTTTAACACCACCTATTATAGTCTTCTTATAACACTATAATAACTAGAAACAGTTATAAATTTTATTTGATGTGCCGATGTTAAGATGTAGATAAAGGACATGAAGGGAAGACAAGAAGACAAGACAACGGTGCGACTAAGATGAGAGAAAGCGTGGAAAAGACGAGACATGCATGGACGGGATAGGACAAGGGCATGGATATGACAAGACAAGGGTATGACCAAGACCAAGTGCATGGCCAACACAATACAAAAGTATGACCAAGATCAGAGAAAGCGTGGAAAAGATGAGACAGGTATAGATAGGATAGGACAAAACAAAGGCAAGGGCATGGACAAGACAAGACAATGGTGTGACCGTGAGAGAAACCATGGAAAATAGAGAAAATGCAGGGAGAGGATAGGAGAAAGGCATGGACAAGAAAAAACTATGGCATGACCAAGAAAAGACATGGGTATGGACATACAATACCAAGGCACAGATAAGAAAAAACAATGTATGGACAGGATTTGACAAGGGTTGGACATGGAGACAAAGATATGGATTTAAATGAAGATAAAGGGCAAAGTGACATGAATATAAGGGGATGTGAATATTGAGACCGACAAAGGATAGATAAAAAGTTAACCAGTGTGAACATAAAATTTAAACTTTAACAAAACCCATACTCCTTCCAATCTATCTCTCCCACAGCCATCATAAGAACAATATATCGGGTGCCAGTCTAGGCAGGTCAATCGCAGCTGTAGTTATGCAGCTAGACAGACGCCGCGCCAGACTCGCTACACGTACCTGATGAGCTCCTCTCTCAGTGCCAGCTCTCTCTCGTGCTCTGCCTTCTCCAGCCTCTCCCATGACTTGTTGATGTCGGAGATCATCTTGCTCTCCTTGGGGAGGTAAGGCTTCTGGTTGTTCGCCCTCATCTTGCTCTGGAGCGTGAACAGCAGGATCTCCAAGTTTCCCTTCTCCACGAACCTGTAGGTAAGACAAAGGAAAAATTTCCCCATGGATTAGCGAACGGACGCGCGAATCAATCGAATTTTCGCACTATGCCTTGGGAGGTGCGACCTTGGGAGGTGCGACCTTGGGAGGCTTCTCGACAGAGCGGTAGGGGTTTAACTTTAGCAGCTGCTGCTGCTACATGCCACCTACCTACCCCGTACCTGCCTCCGGCTCCCTCTCCCTCCCTCCTCCTTTTCCTCCCCTCCTTCCTCCCCACATAAGAGGGGGATTCTCTAATGCCCGGTTGGTGTGGAACTCTAGCAGCTGCTCCTGCACGCCACCGACCCTCTCCCTCCACACGACACCACCACTCATTCTTAACCCCCCTCCCTCCTGCTCTCTCTTCCTCCTCCCTCCCCCCTTCCTCCATCCTCCTCCCCGCGGTCACACGTACTTGGGCGGTTTCTCGACGGTGCGATAGGTGTTGAACTCCAGCAGCTGATGCTGTACGCCGTTGAGCGAGTTTGAGAAGACGCGCTCGTTCAGCGTGACGATCGTCTCCTTGATCCACTCGAGCAGGTCAGAGGTCATGGACTCGTACTCCGTGATCATGTGCTCGTTCTCAATCGCAGAGTCCACCACCTGAGAGAGAGAAAGAGGTGTTATGTACGTGTGTGTGTGTGAAAGAGAGGGAGAGAGAGAGTGTATGTCTGTGTGTGAGAGAGAGGGGGGAGAGAGAGTGTCGAAGAATGGCCACACATGTCTGTGTGTGAGAGAGAGGGGGGAGAGAGTGTGTGATGTACGTGTGTGTGAGAGAGAGAGCGAGAGGTGGGAGAAAGAGAGTGTGTATGTACGTGTGTGTGAGAGAGAGAGCGAGAGGTGGGAGAAGAGAGTGTGTATGTACGGTGTGTGAGAGAGAGAGCGAGAGTGGGAGAAAGAGAGTGTGTATGTACGTGTGTGTGAAGAGAGAGAGCGAGAGTGGGAGAAAGAGAGTGTGTATGTAGCGTGTGTGTGAGAGAGAGAGCGAGATGTGGAGAAAGAGTGTGTGTATGTACGTGTGGGTGAGAGAGAGAGAGCGAGAGGTGGGAGAGAGAGAGTGTGTATGTCTGTGTGAGAGACACAGAGAGAGAGAGAGAGGGAAGGAGAGAGGGAGAGGAAGAGACGGAATGAGGGAGAGAGGGAGAGAGGAAGATAGAGGAAGAGGATGAGATGAAGTGTCAGAGAGAGGGAGAGGGAGATGGAGCGGGAGCGGGATAGGGAAAAAGAGATAGAAGACGGGTACTAATTTAGTTTTGAAAATGGTTAGAGGCCAGGAAATGGCCAGGTACTAAACTTTGATTATCGGACACATGCCCCAGAATGCAGTAATACCTTGTCAGCCAGCTGTTTACCATGGAATTTTACTTAAAATGAAACACACAGGTGCCACACTTTATCATTGTCGGCGTTTCCCCCATCCCCCTTTAGTTTTCCCCATCAAGACCAGATAATATATATGTTATATATATATATCTAGATATATATAGATATATATATATATCAATTGTTACGTTGCATACATTAGGCGCTGCATTGTATATCAGCTTACCTTGCCGATACGTCTACCCTGTACTGTGTCCGCCTTCATGCGGGAGAAGTAATGGTAGTAGGCAACCACGTAGGTGATGATCGACTTCTCATCAGGATAGTCTACACTCACATCTGCAAATACACAGACATATGCATACATTAACACATACATACATACATACATGAACACGTGCTATTGCAACTAAGAGCAGTCACTTATTTCATTCTTTTCCACAATTAGTCAACCCTACATCTGCTATTGCATAAGTTTTTTATCCGCATTCGCACCACAGATACCTATCCATACACAGATGCTTCTGTCCTCTGTACATGAATATATACATGTCTGTTAGCAACCATTCGTTTCTAGTTATAATACTAGTAGGAGTTGGCAATTTCATTTTTCTCAGTAAATACGTTTGTTACCACCTATTATAGTCTACTTATAACACTATAATAACTAGAAACAGTTATAAATTTTATTCTGCTCCATAGATATATGTTTATTGACACATACGTCGTTTCTACATCTAACACTCTAAGATACGGTTAGCAAATTCATTCGTAAAAAGGCTTCAAGAAAGATGACCGTTAGCACCTATTCTGCTCACTAGATGGCACCACGCATGTCTCACTAACCTTCTGGATCGAGCAGCTTCATAATGCCAAGCTTGTCCTCAGCAACGTTGAAGGCGTTCCCAATGTTGTGCATTGCGTTGGTCTTGGTTAGCGACTCGTACCTGATCAGATCAGGCCTGCAACCACACCAACGGTGTTACTACTCAAAACGTGTGAAGAGATGTGGAAGAGCCACCCCACCTTCACTGCAGATTACACTAATTTGCTATTATGCACCATGAAGCCAAAAAAGTTAGCCGTGGACCTGTCTTTGAAATTACGTTACTAGTTATTATGGTGAGTACTCGTAGGATAATTACATCCTACGTGAAATAAAATTCTTTCCTCCTGCCACTTTCAATAGCAATCTAGAGTGCTGCTGCAAACAGCTGACCGTGTTTAACCATGTTACTTTTTACATTTTACAATACACGTTACATTTAGCAAACTACATTGCCTACACTAATGTGATATTCATCACATCTGACACTAATACCCTGACAAATAAACATATACGGTAAAACCTGAGTTAGCAGTTACCACTACAGAACGTGCACCTGACTATAAAGGACACTTCAGGCAGTTCCCCTGAGTAGCAGTTATACAGAGAAACCATCGCTATGGAACAAACACCTGTCTATAAAGGACATTTTAGGCGGTTTCCTTAAGTGGCAGTTATACATTGAAACCACCTCACTAGAAGGGATTCCTGTCTATAAAGGACATTTTAGGCGGTTTCCTTAAGTGGCAGTTATACATTGAAACCATCTCAGTAGAAGGGATTCCTGTCTTGGCAATGCTGACACCCGCATCTAGCATCATGTTCCCACCCCATCCCCTAATCGCACACCCACATCCACCATCCATACCCTATATACACTCTGTAAATCACACACCTACAATCCACCATGGCGCATAACCCTATATTACACCTGTAATCACACCCACCCCACACCTTCCCTCCATACCCTATATCCCCTGTAAGTCACACCACCCCAACATACCTCCCTCCATAACCCTATAATCCACCCTGTAATCACACACCTACATCCCTCCATCCATACCGTATATCCGACGCTGTAATCACATGCCCCAGGCCCACATCCTCCCTCCATACCCTATATCCACCTGTAATCACACACCCACATCCTCCCTCCATACCCTATATCCACCTGTAATCACACACCCACATCCTCCCTCCATACGCGTGAGAGTCCACGCTGTAATCCACACACCCGACATCCTCCTCCATAACCCTATATCCACGATCTGGATAATACACACCCACATCCTCCTTACCATACCTATATCCACTGTAATCACCACACGTCCACCATCCTCCATCCATCACCCTATTATCCACCTGTAATGCACAATACACCCAGCCTCCTTACCTCGGGCATACCCCTAAGGCTATACCCACCTGTGAATGGCAACACCTACATCCGCTGCCCTCGCATAGCGCCCTAATATCCACCTGTAATCACACCACCCACATCCTTCCTTCCCATACCTCTATATCCACCCTGTAATGCAGCACACACGCACCATCCTCCTTCCATACCCTATATCCAACCTGTAATCACAGACACCCACCATCCTCCTCCATACCCCTATATCCACCTGCTAACACACACGTCTCACAATCCTCCTTCCATAACCCTATATTCCACCTGTAATCACGACACCCCACATCCTCGCTTCCATACCCTCAGTATCCACCTGTAGATCACAACACCCCACATCTCCTGTCCCATACCACTATAGTCCCACACTGTATCACACAACACCCCTGCACATCCTCCTTCCGATAACCACTATATCCACTCTGTAATCACACACCGCCACATCCTCCTTCGCACTACCCTATAGTCAACCTGTACCTCACAACAGCCCATCATCCTCCATGCGCATGACCCTATATCCACCTGTGAACACACGGGGAAGTGTGTTGGGCGGGGTGGGTGAGTGCGGTGGGGGGGCCGAGGCACGTCACATCTGCCTCCCTCTTACCGCGCTGAATATCCAGCAGCTGTAAGCTCGATCACAGGTCCCGAATCCCTCCCGCCTTAACCCTAAGCCTTCATATATCCACACTGTGTAGATCCACATGATGGAGCGGTCGTTGCCGCACCCAACATCCTCCATGCGCCTACCGCCTATAATTCCACGCTGTACATACACAGCACCACATCCCCTGTGTCCATACCTCAATATCCAGTCAATCCCACACACCGCGCACCTACCCTTCCTCATATATCTAGTCCCCTCCGATCCCCAGCCCTCATTCACTGACACACCACAACCTCCGACGCCCACCATCTATCCGCCTCCATTCGCCACCCTCATTCACATCGAACACCCCCCCCACCCCCCCACCCATCTATCCCTCATTCCCCCCTCCATTCACCACACACTACCTACCCCCTGTCCCTTCACCATCTATCCCAACCTACGTTGCCCCATTCACGGCACCTTACTTACCAGCCCTCCCCTTTCTCTAGCACCTCCAACCACCCACCCCGACCGCCCTACCCCTATCCCAATCAACTCAACCACCTCCCGCCCCCCACTCTCCACCTTCCCCCACCCCCGGCGGCGATTCATGGCAGTACGGCTCGTGCGTGCATGCGTTACCTGTGCTTGTGATGCAGGCGTTGACTGGCGAGGCCTGTCGCGCCAGTCGTCGTGAAGTTGCGCAACGTTCACGTTCGGGTTAGCCCGGCCGTCTGTCATCTTGACCCGCCCAGGCAGCAGCGCATCCTTCGGCAGCACGTTCGTCTCCTTGTTGTCCGGACCCGTCCTCTCTAGTCGTGATGTCCTGGAATCTGTGATGGGGGACGGGCGCAGAGTGTTCGCGTAAAGCATAGTCGGGTAGGTGGAGGGATGGAGTGCGGAGGGTGGGCGCCTGTTACGTTGTGCGCTGGGTGTGGCGTTGCTGGCGCAAGGTAGTCTTCGGGCGCGTTACTATGTGTGAGTAAATCTGCGTCGTGGGAAGGCGCTGGCGTGAGGTGTTATGTTATGTCCTGGGATTGTGAGCGGTTTTAGCAACGTAGTGCAGATGTCAGGGCATGAGAACATAGAGGTGTAGGTGGAGGAACGAGTGGTGTGGTGTCAATGGAGACTGTGCATGAGGAGAGTGTAGTGTAGCGTTTGTGTGTGCGGTGAGTGGGGTGTGGTGTGTGCGTGCGTGAGGTGGGCTGTAGTTGTGGTGGTCATGAGTGGATGTGTAGTGGTGGCGTTGTGACGTGCGCTGAGTGGGTGGTGGTGTGTGCGTGGCATGAGTTGGGGTGTAGTGTGCGTGAGATGGGTGTGGTGTGTTGCGTGCATGCAGTGGCGTGTAAGTGCTGCGTGTTGTCCGCGGTGCGCGGTTGAGCTGGGTGTGGTTGTATGCGGGTGCATGAGCTTGGGCTGTAGATGTGCGTGTTGTGTCGTGGCCGTGAAGTGGGTGTAGTGGATGTGTCGATGCGTGCAAATGAGTGCGGTGTGTAGTGTGGGATCGAGGGTTTGGGCGTCGTGCGAGAGTTGTGGTGATCCGGTGCGTGGCGTAGTATGAGTGGTGTAGTGGTAGTGTGATGTTGGGCGTGCGTATGTGGGTGTCGTGCGTGCGTGTATGGAGTGGGTGTCGTGTGCGTTGTGCGTGCGCTGCGTTGAGTGGGGTGTGTTTGGTGTGCGTGCCCCTGATGGTCGTTTTAGTGTGCATTTGCGTTGTGTGAGTTGGGTGTTTAGCCTGTGCATTTGGGCATGGCGTGAGTTGGGTGTGTTGGGTGCATTTGTGCGGGCGTAGAGGGGGTGTGTTGGGTGCATTTGGGCGTGTGTGCAGTGGGTTGTTTAGTGTTGCAATTTGGCGCGTGCAGTGAGTGGGTTGTGTTGGGTGCATTTTGTGCGCGGTGAGTGGGTGTCGTGGCGTAGCGTCGTGTGAGTGTGTCGTGTGCATTTGTGCGTGCGTGAGTGGTGATCGTGTGTGCAGTGTATGAGTGAGGAGTGTAGTGTGGCATTTGTGGCGTGCGTTGAGTGGGTGTAGTGTGTGCGTGTAATGAGTGTGGTGTCCGTGTGCGTTTGTGTTGGTGCGTGCGCTAGAGGTGGGTGTGTCTGTATGCCGTGCGGGTGAGTGGGTGTAGTGATGCGTGGCGTGAGTGCGGCGGTGGGGTGTTGTAATCGGCGTGCGCATGCCAGTGAGGAGTGTGGCGCCGGCACCGTCGAGTGGGTGTGCGTGTATGCGTGCAGTCGAGTGCGGTGTGTGTCGTAGTGCTGCGTGGGGCGTGAGATGGGTGTGGTGTATGGTCGTGTGTTGAGTAGGGTGTCGCTGCAGGTGGCGTCGCTATGGAGTGGGTGGTCGTGTGGCTCATTTGGAGCCAATTGGCGGTCGGTGAGTGGGGTGTGGTAGTGCGGTGCATTTGGTTGCCGTGCGTGAGTGGGTGTTTACGTGCTGCCCGAGTGTGTGCAGTCACGCGTGAGGTTGGGTGTGTTGGCTTGCATTTGGGCATCGCGTGCGAGTGGGTGAGTAGTGTGTATTTGTGCTGCTGAGGTGGGTGTCAGTGGTGACTGTGAGTGTGTGTGCGTGTGTGAGTGGGTATCACATGTGCATCTTGCGTGCGTGCGTAGAGTGGGTGTGTAGGGTGCATTTGTGCGTGGCGTGACGTGGGTGTGGGTGTGTGCTAGCGTTGGCATGAGTGAGGTGTTGGTAGCGTGGGGCATTTGTGCGTCGCCGTGACTGCGGTGTGGTGTGTGTGCGTGGCATGAGTAGGGTGGTGGTGTGTGTGTGCGTAGCGGTGAAGGTGGGTGTTGTAGGGTGGGGCATTTGTGCGTCGGCCGTGAGTGGGTGTGGTGTGTGTGCGTGCATGGAGTGTGGTGTGGTGTGTGTGTGCGTGTGCGTAGAGTGGGTGTGGTGTGTGGCGTGCAATCGAGCTGGGTGTGGTGTGTGTGTGCGTGCGTGAAGTGGGTGTGGTGGGTGGCGTGCGTTGAAGTGGGCTGTAGGGTGTGTGCGTGCGTGAGTGGTGTCGTGTGGCCTGCGTGAGTGGGTGTGGTGTGTGCGTGTGTGAGTGGTGGTGGGCCCTGCTGTGCGTGCCGTGAGTGGGTGTCGTGTGTGCGTGCGTAGCGTGATGTCGTGGTGTTGCGTGCGTGAGTGTGTGTCCGTGTGTGCGTCGATGAGTGGGTGTCGTGTGCAATCTTGGGCATGCGTAGGTGTATTGTGCAATGCATGCGTCTATTGTGATGTCCTGGATGTCCTTGGTGGGGGAGCGCAACATTGCGTGAGCATAGGGGTGGGGGTAGAGGAAGTAGTGGGTGTAGTTTCTGCATGCTTGGCTGTAGTGTGTGTGCATGAATGCATGCATCTGCTGCGAATGCTCATTAAGAAAACTGTTCGACACAATGCACCCACACAACTGTCTCGCTCAGACGCGCAATTGCGCGCGGATTTACGGAGAGGATCGTATTGCTGCTACGGTATCGAATTTATTTTGTTCATGACTTCTTCATACAACACTGGCGGTGAATCGATTGATAGTGGGTGGCAATGTTTCAGCGACTGGGAAACAGTGATGGGTGGAGGGGGATACATCAAAGCAGACGGGTTTTACCTGGGTAATCGGGATGAAGGTCCGGTGTTGGGCAGGGTGCATACAGAGCCTGGAAGTAAAGCAGACAAGTGAAGGAAGGGTTAACACGGAATAACGAGGTGGTAACGCAGGTGGCGTCCGGGAGCAAGTGTCCAAACGACACGGGGTTGACACTGGTAATCGACAGAGGCTCACTTAGAGGGACGGGTGGATAACAGGGACATGAGAATCGGGATAATTCCACGCCCGGAACCACAAGAAGATGAGTCGCGTATGCAACGTAGAACCACGGAACAGGGAACCGGCAGCCGGGACGATTTCACGCAGGGAACCACCGCGGGAGGGTTTCCGTGCGCAAACCAGCAATGGGAAGACCCGGGACCTGGGAGGAGGCCCGGAGAAATCCCGCTCACTACCTGGAATCGCAGGATGATGGTCCAGATGAGGCCGAGCGTGAGTCGCGGGTTGCCGTCGACTACGTCGTGCGCTCCGAGGTTCTCCAGGTGAACGTGCTGCTCCCGCAGGAACTGCAGCGCCTTCTCCACGTTCTCCAGGCAGTGAATCCTCATCTTACCCTTTGTCGGTCTCGGCTGCAAGCAACAACGGATGCGCGAACGCGTTACTACGGCAACAGCTTCCCGCTTCCGCGTGCGATGGACCGCGGAGAATAAGTGCGGAACGATTTCCGCGTCGACGGCTTTCCATTTCACGGCGGTGGCAGGGAATAGCAGTAAAACGCGATGAATGGGATTTCTATGGCAATAGTTGCCCACTTTGCAGCGGTGGCAAGAGGCAGCGGTCAAACACGATGAATAGGATTCCTATGGCAACAGCTTCCCACTTTGCAGCAGTAGCAAAAGACGGCAGTCAACAATGTAGAAGGGATCGTTATGGCAACCACTTCCGACTTCGCAGCAGTGGCAATAGACAGAGGTGAAACAGCAGACGGCGAATCGATTTCTATGGCAACAGCTGATGCTTGCGTAGCCCGGGTAGAGAGGGAAAGTAGGTAAACAGAATATGCTAATGACGATGACCATCTGACCGATATTGATATTTCGCACCCACCGCAGCTGGCTATGTCACACAGCATGGAGAGATTTTGCCTCATGCAATTTAGTAGCGATTGTAGTACATGCCTCATGTACTAATAGTGGGACTTTGTTCCCTGTGTACTAATAGTGAGAGCTTGTTCCTCGTGTACTAATAGAGCGAGTTCATTCCTCATTGTATTAATAGTGGGAGTTCCTTCCTCATGTACTAATAGTGGGAGTTTATTCATTGTGTACTAATAGAGGGAGTTTATTCATTGTGTACTAATAGAGGAAGTTTATTCCTCATGTACTAATAGAAGGAGTTTATTCCTCATGTACTAATAGAAGGAGTTCATTCCTCATGTACTAATCGTGGGAGTTTATTCATTGTGTACTAATAGAGGGAGTTTATTCCTCATGTACTAATAGTGGGAGTTTATTCCTCATGTACTAATAGAGGGATTTTATTCCTCATGTACTAATAGTGGGAGTTTATTCCTCATGTACTAATAGAGGGAGTTCCTTCCTCATGTACTAATAGTGGGAGTTTATTCCTCGTGTACTAATAGAGGGAGTTTATTCCTCATGTACTAATAAAAGGAGTTGATTCCTCGTGTACTAATAGAGGGAGTTTATTCCTCATGTACTAATAAAAGGAGTTGATTCCTCGTGTACTAATAGTGGGAGTTCATTCCCCACTTATTACTATTTTATTTTCCACATAATGAACATTTAAATGTTTAACATTTGAAATGCCTGTGTTGGCTTTATATTTGAATGTTACACCCTTTCATCGTCCAAAAACAATCCTAATCATGCCGAGAATGAAGCCGCGTTGACACAGAATTCACAACATACACAAAGAGCATGCCTCACTACCCCCGACCTCATTATTATGCAACCAGAAACTGGCATACGCGTAAGCAGCAGCGAAAAACCCACACGTCGGTATAATAGGGGGCCATTATGGTGCGGGGGTGCTCAAGATATTTGTAAGGGGCGCACTAGAATGTCGCTCGTGAATGAATGACTCATCGTGTCGACAACGGAGGCGGCAGCAGCAGCGCAATGGAAATATGTTTAACACGCCGATACCTAAAATCACAATAAGACTGCCGTTCAGATTCCGACAGGCGATTATAAAAGGCCCTTTGTGTAACCATTGACATTTAAATTTACCGTGAAGGATTAGAGTAGCTGGGGGAGCGTCGGTGGAGGGATGAATATTAGGCGGGGCGCCGCGGTTGTTTGAGCAACTAAACTCGCTTTGCCATCGTACTGAAGCTGACGAAATTTTAAATGAAGTAGAAAATTTTACAAAGAATGATAAATTGAAATATTTATCACACTGTAACTTCCCTTGCCGCGAAATTTTCTGCGCTTGACACGGCAACAGCATGGATCTGCCCCTCAATTGTACATTTGGAAAAATTTCAGAGACCCACCCCCTGTCTCGATAGTGCAACTAGAAGTGCTCCGCTCCCTCCTTTCCGTAACCAACCCCCCACAAAAAAACAGTAGCCCTTACATTACGAAACCTCCCTCCTCGCCTCCAAAAAACCACGCCGATTCCACTGCTCTAAATCCCTCGCACCGCCCTAACACCCGCACTGCGCTCTTCACGAGCATCCAATTAGTGACAACGTCCGATATTTTCCTGCTTCGACTAACCGTTATGATAATTCGGGTCGGAGTGCGACATGGTCCAATTATGCGTTTACCGCCATCGCGCAGGCACTGGCATGGTCTGAGTCACATATATACGTGGCAAGGCCTGTCGTTGCAACGACGAAAGTCGCCAGCTCGAACCTTTATTGCACGGTTTATATACCGTAACGGTTCATTTTCGCGCACTCCTGCGTTAAAATGACTGCGTTTAAAATTCGCGCACTCCACGACAGAGTTCGTGCGGTGGCGAAAAACTTTCGCGGCGGAGTTCTGTCTGCGTTTACGGCGTAATGGCACAATTTGCGCGATCTCTCCGCCGTCCGCCTCCATTTATAATGAACCGGGAAAAATTCATGCGATTCGGGCGAAAAGCATTTCAGAATCGCGCGACGTGGCCATGTGTGCGTGTCGGAAAAATTTCTCGCGATTTCGCGCGTTCGCGTCAACGAGAAGCAAGCGACGTTTCATCACGGCGGACGAGGTTGGTGTGACGATACGTATGACGTCACATCCATCAGCCTAGATAGGTGTGGCAGACGAGCAGAGCAGCAGAATCGCGAGCGGTCGTCTCCACGACGACGACGACTCGTGCGGGCGCTTACTCGGAAATTTTCAATGTTTACCGAAATTCTTTTAGTTACGATGGCGAAAGGAAATCACTCCTTTCGAACTCACATATGCATTACTAAGAGCTAATACAGTTTAGATTCTGCCTACTGTAGCTTTCTCATCAGATCACGAAGTGCTATAAATGTCACTCACGTTATACAACGGCTTTATTTGAACCTAATGCACAGCAGAGCTACAATTTATGCAGACACGAACCCACCAGCTACCACGCCTTGCTTTGAAATATTCACGTACGACTACATTAGATAAAAACGCACCCATTTACCCATTTCGCATCGATCCGCTCGGCATTAAAAATTTAACGCCTATATACTTTGGTAGTAAACGTTAGGCTCGCCGCTTTTGTCTATGAAGCCGGAAATATTCAGCGTCCCTTTTACAGGACGGACGCGAGCACGCCTGACAGACAACACAACCTTCACATGTTGATGGAAACTGCACTGAACTCCCTGCGAAAACAAACGAATTAAAAACAAGTTTTCCCCATGAGTTCTCTCCCGCTCTCGCTCTCTCTATCTATACCTCTCTCTCTCTCTCTCTCTCTCTCTCCCTATCTCCCATCCCTCTCTCTCCCGCATAGCTGGCCACGGTTGACACCATGTTTTCTCCTTTAACCCAAGCAACTTATGACCTTTGTTCAAGGTTACCTTGCTATCTACGTACGCACGTTTGGGTCACCATCACGCAACCACTGGTGCAAAAAAACAACTCACACAAATAGCTGTTTTGCCCGAAGAATTTTGTGAGACTGTCTATAACAACATGGCCACTGTGCACACGTCACCACGCCTTGTGGCAATGTTACCATCCGAAAAAAAACTTAAAAACTCCAACTGACGTGTACTGGTCAAATGCACTGGCAGCAAGAACAAGCCCGCACGTACAGCACACACGCGGCCATTGACTATATATAACAACGTTGTTATATATAACAATGTTGTTATATATAGTCAATGGCTGCGTGTGTGCTGTACGTGCGGGCTTGTTCTTGCTGCCAGTGCAAATGGGGAGGGGAAATGGTAGGAAACATACATTGCGTCAAATAGTGTAATTGGGGGGGGGGGTCACACAGGATAGCGAGAATGCTTTAACACGTTCAACGCGAAACACGAGTATACTCGTTCGAACCTGCAAAACGCACGGCCGCGAAACACGAGGATACTCGTGGCAAAAAAAAAAATTTAAAATTAAAATTAATTTGGAACGTTTACTATGTTCTCCTATAGATGGCATAAGCTGTACGCTTAGCAATTTCAACAGCGTCACTGTATATACCCCAGTAGTAGATGACATAATTTATACAATACTTTACTGTTGTTTGGAACGTTATTTTGGGAGTTTTTTGGACTGAGGTAATGTATTTAGTTCACCTCGCCAAAGGGCGTTTGACCGCCGTGTGTTTTGAATTTGTTTTTATGTCTGAAATTTGTGATTGATTTGATAGATCATGGGTGATAGATTCCGGTGTTGTTTTGATGTCTGAGAGTAAGTTTATATCTATATTATACTAGCCACTAATTATAAATAATTGTATAGCTAGTTAAACCTGCCAAAAACATTTTGTGTAATAGGTGACTAAGCGGTAAAAATGCGAAAATCTCAGCACAGGGCGGTAGGCGCATTGTTAAACATGTAGCGTTCAACGTGTTAATAAGGGGGACAAATGGCAAAACAGATGCAGCTTGCACCTGTGTGGAAGCGCAGCTTTCTCATTCCCATGGTAAGCGGCGGTGCAGGACAGCAGGGGGCGCCACGTCAATTCCGTCTTCATACAGACCCAGTTCCCGGGGTGAGTAGGAATGGGTCGAGCCCATGGGAAACAACAGGGGGCGCTACATACTAGTCTCTCACCCAACAGGGTGATGCGGGGGGTGCTACGGGGCAGGGGCCAGGGTAAGCAGACCAGCAGGGGGCGCTACGTACCAGTCTCTCTCCTGACAGGGCAGTACGGGGCAGGGGCCAGGGTAAGCGGACCAGCAGGGGCGCTACGTACCAGTCTCTCTCCTGACAGGGCAGTACGGGGCAGGGGCCAGGGTAAGCAGACCAGCAGGGGGCGCTACGTACCAGTCTCTCTCCCGACAGGATCTCGAGCAGCTTGAGCAGCATCTTGCCATCTCGCAGGTCGACGTAAAGGTCCCCGACGCGGCTGTTCATGCGCAGCAGGTGCGACGTCACCCACTTAGTGAACGTCTTCTTCTGTACCAACTCTCTCTCATCTACGGAAAGCAAGGACATGCACATGATTATTCACTCTTTCTCTCATCAAGGAAAGGAATGCATGATGTATATGATTATGCAAGCTGAAAATCTGCAGCAATGTCTCTCTCTCTCTCTCTCTCTCTCTCTCTCTCTCTCTCTCTCTCTCTCTCTCTCTCTCTCTCTCATCCAAGAAGGGAAAGCATGCTCAATTATTTCTGGCTTCTTTCCAGGGCCGTAGCCTAGCCAAATTCCTACAGGCAACAAACACTTCACGACTCAGCAGGCTAATACTGAGGGCGTGGTGCAGCTCCCAGTCAACGTACACAGTGAGGCGGGGGTGGGTGTCATGAGAAGACAAGAGTTTCATGATCAACTACATGATGATCTACATTCATTGAAGAATAATTTACATTTATGAGTCCCTTTTCGTATATTTTATTTAGCGTTTCACGACTACCCTAAACCCCAATCTAACTAATGGGGCATCTACAGCTTACATCCTCTCCCGAAGGGAGGTTATGGCTGTACTCTCTCATCTGTGAAAGAATGGAGAGTGCGTACGATTACTTCTGTTCGCTCTAACCTGACGTGAAGCACGCGCGCGCGCACACACACACCGCGCATGATTACAGAAGCTCACTCTCTCATCTGCAGAATAACACCGGTGATCCAGACAACTGCGTGCGCTCACACGTTCCGTTCCCCGACCGACTCGAAATGAAAGACCCGGCGCAACTAGCGGCCGTAAGTGCGCAGACAAAATTTTTCGAGTGTGAATTTCGAGACGGAGGTTCGACGGCGACTAGAGAAGAAAACGCGGCACGGCATTACACGCCGGCTGCCTACAAATTACGTGTAAATGCGCGTGATGACCCTAAGTTCCATCTCTCCGCTCCCAGCTCACAGAAATCTAATTGTGTTCACTCGCAGAAACTCGTCCTGAAACGTGTGTCTTCGAAATCTTATCAGACTAATTCTCCACGTGGAAAACGCGAGTACTAATCTTTTACACTAACAACATCGCCCACCACCCCACCACCCATCATGCCAAGTAGTTCCATCACATCACCTCTGCCAGCTTCCCAACAACAACAGCGCCTCGCTAGAATCTCCCAGATACATATTTGAAGAGAGATTATAAACCCATGAAATATGGCTCGGCTATTTTGCCAACAATATTTACTGTGGCGTGGTGGGGTGAGGTCCCTACCGTAATAAGGCTCTACTGCTGAAGCAACGACTGTTACCAGGCAGCAGAGAGAGAAAAAAATCGTTGCCGCAGCATGGCCGCGTGCAAGCTGACCTTTCCCCCTGTTATCCCCTCGGGGCCAGCGGTTGCCAATCAGCGAGGGAGCTTCAGCTGCTATAACGCCAGTATAATCTCAGTGAGGAGGAGCACGCTAATGCACTTCTGCCGGCTGGCAGTACAAGTGGAACGATGCATGTCCGCGCATCACATTGTGACAGCGATTGTCACACTGCCGTTGTCTAGTTTAAATTGTCTAGTTTGATTGTCTAGTTTGATTGTCTAGATCTGATTGTCTAGATCTGATTGTCTATTTTGATTGTCCAGTTTGATTGTCTAGTTTGATTGTCTAGGTGTCCATGAACTAGTTTTCGCTGGAACTCCTCCGAGAAAAAAATACCCCATATACCCGTAAATATGTGTCCGTAAACATGGGCACACACCAAAAAATGCCATAAATAACACTGTACTTCGGTTAGTTAAATAACTGACACTCTCCACCCGTGGACTTTGGCATGGCAAACATAGCCAAGCCCTTGGCGGTGTTAGTGCAGAGCTACGTACGTGAGTGCGTGCGTGCGTGCGTGTGTGGGTGTTCGCTGAAGCTGGCAGTGACAGCCGTGCCCCGTGGCACTGCTGCTGCTGCTGCTGCTGCTGCTGCAGGAAGTAACGGCAGGCAGATACGATATTTCTTAAAACAAACGGACGTGCAGTATACACACGGCATAAACATCGCGCTGGCCAGCCATGTAGAGACACACGGTTGCATTGAGCATCAAGTAGGGAAATATATGAACCATACAGACACACACACACACCCACCCACGCACGCACAGATATACGGAGCATTAGATAGACGTAGAGAAATATGGGAAGAGATAAACAAAGTAGCATTTGGTACAAGTTGGGAAATATAGGAACCATACACCCACGCACGCATGCCCACACAGGCATACAGATCATCATGTAGAAGTAGAGAAATATGGGAAGAGATACATAAAGCAACATGTATTGCAGGTAGAGAAATACATGAACAATGTCCACCTAAGAGCTAGGGAAATGCGGTAACCATATTAACACCCACAACATTGAGCGCAAATAGGTAAACACGGAAACCAGTAATGAGACAATCATCTCAGAGTAACATATGTGACATGTAGGGAAATGCACGCTTGGACATCAATGACCCTAAAATATATGTTGCACTTACTGACTGCGTTAGCATTCGACATAATATCACGCCATTTTATTCACGTCTCTGGGGGGGGGGGGCTCTACGTGTAAAACGTAATTAGACTGATTACACTGGCCGCTATTACATGCTTGTGTCATCACGCTGTCATAAACCATGTGTGCGTGTTTGTCTGTGACAGTGAGTGCATGCGTGCGTGCTGTGTGCTGCTCATTGATCACTGCTCAACGGTCACCATTACAATCCCTGCCATCCTCCTTCTCCTCCTCCCTCCTCCCTCCTCCTCCTCCTCCCTCCTCCTCCTCCTCCCTCATCCATCATCATCATCTCCTCGTTCCCCTCGCGCTGTCAAGGTTAAGCAAACAGCCGGTCGCACCAGGCGACGCTACACGCCTCATTTATGCACTACACACACGCCGCCTCCTCTCTCCCCTTTCCTCCCCCACTCCCTCCGCCTCACCTCTCCCTACTTCTTCTCTGTCTCTTCCCCCATCTCCTTCCTTTCTCTTCTGTCCTCTGCCCCTTCTATGCCCATCTATCTCCCCTCTTCTACTCGATGTCATAATATTCTCTCCTCTCCTTATCCTCTTCCCCTACCTCCTCCTCGCCCTTCTCTCCCAGCTGCAGCCTCTCGCAAGACAGACGAGCGCCATCGTAATTCCATCAGCAATCGCGACTAACCGGCACGCACCCAAAACGACGTGCGAAACAATCTACAACGAGGCTCCCTAGCACGCACGCAGGGGGCCAATTCGATTATGTAGTCCGGACTCTTCACATTCTCCAGTCCGGATCCTACCGGATTTATGCGAAATAGAATAGAAGTGGGGCACCAAGATGGCGGCCCCCACGTTGTTGATTCTCAACGATGATACTACAAATTTCAATCATACCAAGGGAAAAAGGGATCTATAGTTTTATTGTCAACATTGTAAGTATTAGTAACACACGAAAATCGGATGCACTACACGGATTGGTGCATAAAATGTGTTAAAAACCAGAAAATTAGGTTTGAATAACCGAAATTCAGACTAAATGTCGCCATTCTGCCATTTTGTCACGTAGGTCACGTGACAAAATGGCAGAATGGCGACATTTAGTCTGAATTTCGGTTATTCAAACCAAATTTTCTGGTTTTTAACACATTTTATGCACCAATCCGTGTAGTGCATCCGATTTTCGTGTGTTACTAATACTTACAATGTTGACAATAATCCTCTCCGCTATCGCACCGGTCGAAAAAATGGAAAGTTTGGAGAGTCCGAACTCTCCAGAAATGGTCATGTGACCAGTAATCGAATGGAAATGGAGAGTCCGGAGAATCCGGACAGCATAATCGAATTGGATCAGGGTTACAGCGCCCAGAGCGCGCGCATGCGCACGACGCACCATCGCGCGTCATCCGTATGTCATCATCGGTGAAATCTTACTCCGCTCTGAGCGAGCGTGGCCGCTCCACCGTTTCCGACGGATTGACTGGAAACTGGACACTCGCGCGGGGGAGCGCGATTTATATATATACTAGCTGTACTTAACGACAGGTGATCGTGGGGTGGGGCCGTGTCAGCGACCTAAGCAGTAAGTGTGCAATGTTCGCGCGTATAACATGACGTTAATACGTGCTGCATCACCTTAATGCGTGCTGCATCCATCCATCACAGCAGCCAGTCGATACACTCGTCCTGCGTGCGTGAATGAACCAGACTACTGCTCGCTATACTCTACTATATGAGATTGATAATAGAGGCTGGGAGAACTGCATAGGTTGTGGAGCATCATTAGAGACGCCTTCACGCGATATTGCCACCCGGCAAGCATGTAAAACTCGGTAGAAATGGAATTCTTACATGGCCGTGCGTTGGTCTGTTGTTAGCATTAGCCGTGGTAGAATATGACAACATGCAAGTTTATCATTCTACTACTGTTGCTCTATTATTCTCTATATATTCTTATCATTCTAATATGGCTGTCATTCTATCATAGTATTATCTGCCCTTGAGCGTACGAAGGGTAAGGAAAATAGCACGGTGTTACCCTAACTCGAAGTATTGTGATTAAGTGGCTGCATGAATCCGTGAATCGTTAAAACTGACTTTCCAACTTTAACTGACGTTAAATTCCCAGTACGCCTTACATGGAAAAATTCGACCATTTGACTTTCATGATATTAGGTATTCTTTCTCGAAGACTTAATTAAACTTCTAAAAACGTGAAATATATAGCGTGAAATACCAGCGCAGAGGCCTGCTGCTTCCCTATTCTCACCCACACAGCGTGAAACCTAGCTAAGGACAAGCGAACAGCAGTCAACGCAGAGCGCAGCACGGACGATTACCGACTGAACTGTAGACTTAATTTGCATTAACGATGCGTAATTACGGTCTTCGTGCCGCCAAGTAATTTCGCGCGATCGAACATGCCGCCCAGTTGTTTGCGAACAGTAAATTGGTTTCGCGACAGTGGCTTGCACACGTATTCACATGTTCTACGTCTACACACAGTCTGTTAGCAGAAGCCACGCAACAACCGCGTCAGTGAAATACATTCCCCGAGACGAGCAGTGATGAGAGATCGTCCCAAAAACCACATCTTCCCGATTAGATCTTGTCGCGACAGCGTCGACACGCCCACGCATTCACTTCGGCGCACTTCTACCATCATTCCTATCTTCCTTCGGCCACACCTGACCTTGACCACGACCCGCACGCACGCGACCGTGACCTTACCTCGCACGCGTCTGATCTTGACGTCGTAGACGATCGCCGCGGAAATGTCGCGCATGTCCGGCGGCTCGCTGCCGGATGCCTGCTCGCCGCTGCCCCACCACACACCGCCGCCCCAGTCGTATGGCCGCACGGCCGACGGCACGCGCGCGCTGCTGCGCACCTTCTGAGACGTCACGGGCGACTCCTCGTACGCCCCCTGGAGGCCGTACATCGTCGGCGCCCCCGCGAAGCTAAAAACCTCGCTGTCCGAGTCACTCTTGATCATCGGCGGCGACCCAGTGAAGTGAAACACCTCGCTGTCGGAGTCGTCCGCCTGGTGGCCATTCTCGAGCGGCGGTGGCGCCCTCGCGCCGGGCGACTCCCCGAGCCACGAATCGTCCGCCGGGCGGCCGGTCCCGCTCGGCGGCGACGCGTCCGTGTGACGCGGCTCCCCCTGGTGGGACGTCACGTGCACGCCGGTCTCGTCGACCTCGAAGAAGTCTACGTTCTCCAGCTCGACGATGAGGCTGTCGATGTTGCTGCGATGCCGCGTTGCGCCGCCGGCGCCCTCTGTCCCCGCCATGCCGCCGGCGCCCTCTGTCTCCGCCATGCCGCCGGCGCCCTCTGTCCCCGCCATGCCGCCGGCGCCCTCTGTCTCCGCCATGCCGCCGGCCTCACGGTCGGTCTCACGATAGACGTGCCAGCGACAGCATTCGTCGCCCGATGAGCCGCGACGCGAGACGCGCGTTAACGTAGGTGGCGCTACCGGGCTGCGTGGCTATTCGCGACTGTCACCGACGTAGATCCGCTACACGTCTCCGCGTCGTCCGGAGTCTCTCCTGGAAGCGTGCTGCTGAGACGTTAGCTCACACACGCGCACGCTCGCGGGGCGTCTGCTCTCACTGCGATACCTCGTCGACGCGTGACCGGTGGTTACGCCGTCACGCACGCGTGCTGCGCGCGATCCGCACCAGCTACTCCGCTCCCACCCGCACCGGATCCCACACCCTGGCTAGATATCTACACCTAGAATCCACGCAACGATAGAATCCACTCGACGATAAAATCTACACGACAATGGAATCCTCCGAACTTCACGACGCGATCGATACGTCCGTGCTCGGTGCCACGACACCGGATCCCCGACTAGATATCCGGACGACTCGACGATAGAATCCACGCGACGACGGAACCTACGCAGTGAAGGAATCCTCGCACCTAACGACACGACGTGATCGATATGTCCTCACCGCGCAACGCCGGAATCGCCAACGACTGCACTGACTGACGAACCGAGTTTATGCAGATCAGCTCGGCTAATCAGGACGGGGGCTTCTGCCTGATGAGACGTAACGAAATCTTCACGACGCGAGCGAGTGAGCGGGTCACACAGTACCACTCCCACTGTGACCACCGAGCGTGCTCTGTGCTCTACCTGCCACACCTGCTCTACCTGGAACCTCTCGCACCTGCCCAGGTATATAGGATATCGTCATCGCCCCTATCTGCAACTTATCTCCCCTAGATTACGCCCGCCGCCTTGCGATTGGCGCTCAATTTCTTAATCGCCGGGACCCGATACAGAAGTGAGGCAGTGCGAATATATGTTATATATATTATATGTTACTATTTTTAATGTGCGTCTTAACTCTCGCTTCCCGGCCGACTCTAGTCGGCGAAGATTTTAGGACGCGGGTGGCGTCACGATCGCGTCGTCGCTAAACAATCATGGTGGTATTTATCGTGACTACTGTCTGCCTTCGTTGTTTACACACGAACGCATACCCCCCCCCCCAAACACACACACACACACACACACAACGTTCGCGGTCAAAGTTCGCGAGCGGAATCAGCATGGTGACTAAACGTCCTTGCAAACGCGCATGCTCGCAACATATTTCACGATCCTCTCGGGAATTATTCGTTGGCGACATTAGCGGACGTATAATGGTCGCGCGTAAACCGTATTGAAGTCGATAAGTGCAATGTCAATATTAATCGACATAACACCGGCAGCTTTTACCACCTCTGCGAGCGTCCGCAGCTTCCAAATCGAACATTACCAGAGCGTAAATTTTCGAGCATTATTATCACCAACGTCGCAGGGATAACTCCTGATCCCGGATCGTCACACGCCGCGACGAGAATTACCATCGCAAACCCTCAATGTTATGTGTACAGTACGCTCGTCAACTGCTAGTGACCACAAAGACCCTTGTAGTACACGTCGCACAATACCTGAGGACCCCATGATAATTAGAAAAGGTGACGCATTTTTGTACAGAAAGCCTGTGGTATCCGAAATAACCACAAAGGTATCGCATTGTCCTAAGACTGATGAATCTCAAATTACCACAGAAGTGGTGCGTTGCATGACTTGATCGAATCTCTCCTGCTCCTCGTAACTTAGCTGCTATGCATTGATCAAACCAGTCCTGTGCATGACTGACACTCAAGAGAAACTCCAAGAGTCCGCAGTAGATAGTTCTCTATAGATGTGTCTGCTAATCCTATACCTGTCCATCGTGCATACGACATGCTCACGCACATGCACACGTGACACGTACCTGCGAGGGCTTTGATCCTGGCCCGCTCAAACAATCTCGATGAACTGTTGTCCTCATCCTCTGTGATCTCCTGGTCGGGCTCCCATCGCACGCGTATGTCCGTCGTCATGGCTGCAAGCTAAAGCGTTTGCGCTCTGAAATGAGAGAGGAAGAACGAACGCGCGTGAGTTACCTCCAAATGTTCTCGCGAAGCCAGAAAACGAAAGCTTGAATTTTCTTCTCGTGACGGCGCTGGCCGTGCGTGCATGTTTACTGTTGAATTGAGACATTTCTGTGGCTAACATCCGTTTACATCCTAGGATACATGAATCGCCACGGATTTAACCACTTCTGCTTAACCAAGACTGATAATTTACAAACAAAACGTATTCAAAATATACATGTACACACAGCTGACACACACACGCACGCGCAGTCTACATGTGAAAGAGAATACATCTACTGTACTATTAACCAGTACAGTAAAAGTACATTAATATCAAGAATTAAAATCCTACACGCTACCAAAATCTATTTGCTTTTGTTTCCGTATAGAAACTATCCACGTATTAGAGTGGAAAACGAGTCTCAGGCCGGGTCAGCACTATAAAAGCATATAGCTTGATTGTATCTCATGCGCTACTGCTATAACAAACACACGGCCACCAGGCCTCAGGCCGCTCCTGTTTTCCACACAGATATTTACCCGGCGCGTCTGTGCCCTACAGGCCAATGTGCACGAGCGAATTTTGCATAAATATGTAACCACCCTTCCCGTCAGTGTACCGAAGATATGCTGTCAGATGGGTAGCTCCAAGAAAAGGTATTGCTAGGGTTACAATACAATAGACAATCCGTCGCACAGCCTGGTCGGGCTATCAGATGGGTAACTCCTTCCCTACGTCTTATAGGTAAACGTAACGTACATAGGTGCGTGTTACAAATTACATGGCAGGCAGCAATAAATGGTCATGATATACACATACGAGGAAGTAAGAAATAGCAAGGCGCAATCGCAGGTAGAGCAAGGTTCGTAAATGTCGAATTTTAGAAATATGTCGCACTCCCTCTTATACGTCTTCCTGGTAAAATTGCGCAGTTGGCCGCGAGTGTGAACATGCGCGCATGCGTGTATGCGTGTATGCGCGCGTTATGTACTTGCCCCTCCCCGGAATAGCGGGAGATATCTGTAGTACACGGCTGTGCACTTAAGCTCACTACAGTCGATAGAAGAAGAGATCACCCCTGCGCAGCCGAGCCTGCCGCGTAAATATTGACAGACATGCATCATGCCACTGACACCCATAAACCAGCTCTAGCTCTACACACGCCGACACACACACACACACACACATACACGCACACACGCACACGCACACAACCGCAGACGCAGCGCAAGCATCCTAGCGTGACAACCCCCAACCCTCTAATTTCGTTACCAGTACATCACCGCGCACGCACGCACGCACGCACGCACGCAGACAGGCTGCCGCTGCAAAAATGATCTTTATAGTACATATTTGCAGAATGAAATTTTACGTGTACAGCAAGCAGCGCAGCCTGTACGCCCCATTTCCTACAAACCAAAAGGTGGCGCCACCTGCACGGTAGCAATACACGTCAGGTGGCGTTGTGTGTATGGTGGCATGGACAGACTTGCATACTGGCATTACTTGGGAGTAAATAACTACCCGTGTTTTTATGTGTTCCTGGCGACATGTACGAAGGGCAGGGTCTGCACACTGGCAATACATGTATGGCAGCATTACCCGTATAGCAGCAGTACATGTACATGTACATTACACGTAAATGTGTACATACATTAATGATTATATCGTATGGCAGCAGACATGGACTCATTAATGTATACACATTTACGTGTAATGTACATGTACATGTACTGCTGCCATACGGGTAATGCTGCCATACATGTATTGCCAGTGTAAGTACACGTACATGTACATTACAGTAACCATACATGTATAGTGACACTAAATGTAAATGTCCGGTGGGTGACATTACATGTACATGTATAGTGGCACTACATTATATCAAGAGCTAATAATACTAAGAGCTAATAATTTATTAAGCTTATATTAAGAGCTAATAATAAAGGTATTATTAGCTCTTGATTATATGTATGGCTGCAGTATATGTGCATGTACATTAAAGTAACATTACTGTAACATTACACATGCATGTATGGTAATACTGCACGTAGATGTATACTGCAGTTGGGTGACCTGTATGACCTGTACATCTGTGGTGGCACTACATGCACATTTATGGTAATATTACATGTACATGTA
>NW_014577642.1:102006-106239 GCF_000485595.1 Priapulus caudatus | reverse complement strand
AAGAGCTAATACTAAGGTACTATTAGCTCTTGATTATATGTATGGCTGCAGTACATACATGTAAAAGTACATGATGTGCGGTGGCACTACATAATATCAAGAGCGTATTAAGCGTATTATCCTTCTTAATACGCTCTTGATAATATCAAGAGCTAATAATAATACCTTAGCTATAAGAGCTAATACTAAGGTACTATTAGCTCTTGATAATATCAGGTGATCATATCCTGATAATATCCTGGTGATAATATCCTGGTGATAATATCCTGATAATATGCATGGTGGGTGGCGCACAGCCGGAGTAGAGGCACTGTGCAATACAGTTAAACCGGTGCCACACATACACACGGGTGCCTGACCCGTGTTTTCGTTCACAAGCTTCAAGGTAACGTGGACTCCTAACAGCAGATGGAAATAGACTATCCACGGCAATGCTGGGATCACGGACCCACGGACGGACGCGCACACACACATACACTCACGCGCACACAAGGTCAACAAATTTACCGCAAAAATTTACACAAAACATCTCAAATATATATAAATAATAGAGGCGATTTTATACTAGATTACGCATTCATGCAAGCGCATATATACAGAATCGGCGCTAATGAAAAAGGAGATATATCCGAGATGTATGCACAGCCGATCAAGTCGCTGAATACGACAAGCAGACACGTTTTACGAATATGTCATAAAAGCGAGACGAGCGCAGCGAAGCAAACATTTCGGTCTATACACTTCTCTCGTCTCGCGCGATTAATCTAGCACTAGCAGTTATCAATCCATTGCTAACTATCCATCTAGATCCACTACTAACTAGCGCTAACCAAATGCAAACTGCTCTTGCAGTGGGATGCATTTCACGTAAAAGCGTGCAGATTTCGATCGAGTCGCCACAGTGCTGGCCAGCGGATTTCGGGGTTTCGTGAACGCGGCGACAGAGAAACGGCCGGATGTGAGAAGCCCACCGGCTGATGCGCAGCCTCCGACGCGGCTCGAGTGAGAGGATGCTAAATCTTTCTGCAGCCAGATGTATCTGCGGCTCGCGGCGCGTGGCGAGGCATGTCCGCACAACGCGCCATCTCGCAGCGTTTTTGGCTGGGAAGGTTGGGAACGAGTTTTTCGCAATTTTCTAGATGGCATGTGCACTTAAACAGCGACTAAAGGCCTTTTAACAAGCGGGCAGCCGATCAGAGGCATTTATCGTCTGATGCACATTTTATCGTCTGGTAAAGCCTTAGGAAGCCATGTGCAGAATATAGACTTAAATTCTTTGTGAGCATTCCCTTCAAATAAAATAAAATCTAACTGAAAAGTGACAACATACTGGATAGTGCTAATATACCGGTGGCGAATAAAATTCGTAGGGATTTTGCCGTTGCAATATCAATACGTTGGAAGCAGCGAATATGCTCTTCTATATAAATCATGTCAGCATATATGCCACACTAGTCGTGAAGGTATTAGTTCCAACTGCAAAAGCATGCATGTGGATGCTTTCCCATGCATCTTTCTTGGGCAGCTAGACTTCAGATATAAATCAGTGACGCAAAGCAGAGATGATCAGCACACAGACTGACGCGAAGTCCCTCGACTCGCTCCGCACACTACCTCACTGCTACCTCACTGCTGCTATCTACCTACAGGCTGGTCCAGCGCACATACGTGGGGGGCAGTCTAACCAGACACTGACTCACATGGGTGTGATCGGTGGCGGTACATACCAAGCATGATATCACACGCAGGGAGCAGCCTCTCAACACGTGCGAATATATTAGTTACTCCGACTTCCACTGCATCACATCGCAAAGTCACCAGCCTTCGATAACCGTTTAGATTTTAGTAGGCATAGATGGTAGATAATTGATTAAAATAATTTAAGTTTTCCAGAAGGTACTAATGTGACTGTCGGCGAGAGTTTCAACGCCAGGTAGGGCACACACGACTGACCTTGGCATTGGCAGATATTCCACCAAGTTCTTCAACCAAGATGTCTTTCACTATAACAGATTATGTAAAAACTGTTAAAGAAAAAGCATCAATGGGCGAGCAGCACTGATAGCCCATGACTTCAACATAATCTTTCCATCAGAGTTCTTCCGATTCTGCTCCCACAGTTGAATGCGAATTCCTTTTCCTTCGTAATTAAAAAAACAAATTCCAATTAAAACTGTTTAACTAATTACTAATAAATTAACCCGATGGTTAACGGCCGTGGAATACGTGTCTTGCATATTGCACAACAACCAACCACCTAGTAACGCCTGCTACGGCCAATTCAGTCACGGCCAAATCAATGACCGGTGCAACATCTGTCCTCATATCCTGCGCGAATTTATTCCCCATTAGGTCATTGACATCACAACATCGCCTAATTAGGGAGGCAGTGTGGATCGATAGCGGAGGCAACGCTAGCAAGTAGCATGTGCTGTGTGTGCGCGCAGCAGCAGCAGCAGCAGCAGCAGCGCTAGTGCATCGGCAAGGCTGACTTGTGACTCGGCCCTGAACGCGTGCGTCATTGGGGGGGGGAGGTAGTGCTAGATACATCGCTAGGGGTTGATCACGAATCACAGCAAAAACAGCTGCAGTAGCACCAGCCGAACAGTAGCACCAGCAGTAGCAGCAGCAGTAGCAGCAGCAGCAGCAGCAGCAATAGCAGCAGCAGCAGCAGCACAGCAACGCCAGCAACAGCAGAAACAACATCAGCAGCAGTAACATCATCATCAGCAGCAGCAGCGGTGGCGGCGGCGGCAGTAGCAACAACAACAACAGCAGCAGCAGCAGAAGCGGCAGTAGCAACAACAACAACATCAGCAGCAGCAGCAGTAGCAACAACATCAGCAGCAGCAGCAGCAGCAGCAGCAGCAGCAGCGGCGGCGGCAGTAGCAGAAGTAGCTGTTGGTCTGTTGAACCATCAGCTGTCGCGAGATACGGAAACGGAGAAAATATGGATTTTCCCTGCCGCCGCGTTTACGATGGTATTCAGAATTGCTCCCTTGCACAGGCGCGCCAGGGAGACTGCAATACAGCGAACAAACGATGAAAAACCACAGACGCCCATCGACTAGCGTAGATGCAGGGGCGCTGCATCTGTGAGGCAAATTGCCGAGTACCGGAGACAGCCGCTTTGGCGGTCCGAAAGACTGCGAAATCCGCATCAACTGGTTTATTGGCTACACATCACAGCGACCTTGTGCGCTACAGGCTACACGTCATCACAGATCTGCGTGTCATGGCATACGTCATCACACCCCTGCGTGCTACCACTACACGCTATCACACCCTCGCATCGCACCACTCACTATACGGCATCGCAGCACACTCCTGCACATCAACACATCCTCACGCCGACTGTTCGACTAGTCCTCCCCGGCGGCGGCGGCATACAAATTCTAATTTCACGCAGGACTGAACAGAGGCTGAACGCCCGGACAGGCACAGTACACGGCGATTGATTGCTCCAACACACCGACATTCACTACGGTCCCGCACGTGTATATCACTGCCAGCAGAGTCAATATACTCGATGAATGGCTGTCGGAGACATGATTCATAAATCTAATAGGATGCAGTTGCGATATCATATATAACTAATAACACCATGGAGGTCGCAACAAGTCGTCCTCTTTGAGATTTTAAGTGCTGCTGGTAATACGTGTATTAATCACATTCAGCATATACCTTACAGTATTTAAAGGCCATCATCATCATCATCATCATCATCATCATCATCATCATCATCATCATCACCATCACCATCATCATAAAAATGATATTGTCGAAATAAGGTATCATTAGCCACACTCTAGGTTAGTTACTAAACCGACCAGGCTCTCCGACTGTTACACGACGGAGGACGTCTCCTCTCGCCACGTAGTGTTAAGCGAGATGGGAACTTGTGGCTAGGTTAGTTACTAGTTACTGGGTACCTCACAAATAATTACATTAACGATGCTTCCCTGCGTTCCCTCATAAAAGTTGCAGACTGCTCACGCGGGTGTAAGCGTCTGCACTGATAGCAGTTTAGCTTTAAATATCAGCGGCGATGTAAATTGTATCGGAGTCGTAACAAGCACTGCCACAATCGATGCAGCTCTACTGCATTGAAGCTACAATATCTCTCCCACTCTCATTCTCTCTCTTTCTCTCTCGCTCGCTCGCTCTCTCTCTCTCTCTCTCGCTCTCTCGCTCTCTCTCTCTCTCGCTCTCTCTCTCTCTCGCTGTCTCTCT
>NW_014577642.1:69869-99869 GCF_000485595.1 Priapulus caudatus | reverse complement strand
TAGGCTATATGGCCTGAAAATAGGACAGGGCTTTCATTCACAACTGCCGAACCGACTGCACATGCTATCGCCCATCTAGGTGAGTGAGAAGGCGCGACGAGTCCTTGCCGAGTTTTTTTTAAGTGAGGTGGCCTCCTTCTCAGCCGCAAGTTGGCACGTTGCGCCACCTACTGGTTAGATGCGATCGTGGTCGTTTTTGCACAAGAAACTAGAAGGACGTCGTATATAGTACTGCACATGTATGTTACTATGTTACGAGTGGCCGCATAGTATACGAACACTGTACTGATTGGTCGAAATTGTATTGTATTAACTAAAAGAGTTAACTTTTCCACTATTTTTAAAGACTGCAAACCAATACATCCTTCGAGGAGATGCTTTTAAAAGCTACTCTGAACAACAATGTGAAACTGCAGAAGTAGATGAACGGAAACCACTTTCAAAATTCGTCGATTTCCGTAAAAACTAAATAGCCTCCCCTGGGTAACATGCACAGGGCACGGCTACGGTTAAAGCCTACGCGTTTCTTTCTCGGTAGATTAGTGGGCTAACAATCCACATATCGCAATACCGTCTAGCTAATATCTCAATCCAGCACCCCCGCGCCTGCATCCACGCCTACAAAGCACACATCAGGTGGAGATCCATCCAATCACTGACACATTGAAACACGAAAAAATAACATGAAACGCTCCCACTTATAAAATAAATATCAAAGAAGCACACAGACGCACAAGGCAGCACTGTAATGGATGGCGGCAGCGAGGTACGTGCGCTGTACACGCATCCACTGCGCGCGGTGACTCCCGCGATAGGAATTCACCATGCAGGCCCCGGGGGCCACCGCTGCTGACGTTGTTGTTGTCACACACACATACTATACTCCGCTGTCACTGAGCGAGCCCTACACGCGGGTATCGGCAGCATAGTTATTTGGCCCCGAGGCGGCGCCACTACTGTCACGAGATAGCCCCGCCGGCCGGCCCGTCGGTCGCTATCGTTCTTAACCTCTCACGCATCCGTTATTTACGCACGGCAAACAACGTCGAAATTTGAGCAAACTTTCTTCAAGAGGGCACATGCCCGCAGCCATGCCTGAAAACACACTGTTACCGAGCCTCCTAGAGTGAACAGTGGACTTGTACATAGTAGACAATTAAGTCTAAGACAACCCTTAAAAGCACAGACCCTTCACACACACAAGAGAAATCGAGAGAATATTCTGTATAGAGACTATAAGAGCGTCATGAAATATTGCAGAAGATGCCAGTTTATCGTCTGCGTAAAGGTGGCACAATACACGGTATAGCTTACAGTCACACAGGTGAAAAACCTCTGTTTTGACGCATTGTACATTAATAAGTGAGTGGTTTTGCCTCCATTTGTTCGCCCGGGAATAATCGGCAACGGAATGCACTAATTAATAACAATCCATCGTACGCGTCACCATTGATGGATTCTAGCCACATAGAAAGCTTTATTAATCAACGCCGAGTCCACATGGAAAAAAATGGCACTCTACTAATGTATGAAGCCATCAGTCGATTGCACCGTGGAAGACGAGATCGGTCGATTTCTGCGAAATTCGCGTAATCGTGCCGCGAAGCACTGTCAATAAAATGCAAATATTCTGATTAGCTAGAAATTTTAGCGCCCATAAAACTGCACATGAAATTACCGAATGCTCTGTTCATCAAAGGGTTTTCGATCTAGGATCGCTCTCCACAAACTGTTTGTTGCTAGTAGAGGCTATCCATCCATAGAGCTCAGTGTTATAGGAGTATATATAATATACTCCTATAACACTGAGCTCTATGGATGGAATATATCATCCTCTACTGGCCACAGCTACAGCAACTACACGCTACTGCTACTGCTACCACTACCACTACCACTACCATTACTACTACTACTACTACTACTGGTACACTACTGGTTACAGCTAGTTTGGGGTAAGCTGCTACCCAATCGAACAACCTATTACTGTATGGAGCAAGCAGGCACACACAGCATTACGAGTAATTAACACCTTACAGATTACCATGCTGCTGAGCCACTAATGAGCTTTGATTACTTCAGCTGCTAGAAACGAGAGGGCGCCATTGTCCCCCCTCGCTACAAACCACGCAAATCCTCACACACCCGAATGTACTGCGATCAAGAAAAAGCAGATCGGTTAAACCGTTAATTGGTTCAAATGTAATGTAGTGAAAGTGAGTCGGTTACAATCTGTGTACATAAGTGTGTCATTCTTTTCGCCACAGTAACTACACTGTTCCCAACCCTATTATCCACGAGGAAAGAAGGAACTATAAGGAGAGAGAAGAACTCCACGGTTAGCACGTTAACATCTCGACAACATTTCTGTGCCATCTGCAAAAAGGCTCAAACATCTCCGGTGATAGTTTATTTACACATAGAACTATAGGAAACCACTGAGTTCACACAGTCAGAGACGGCAGACAAGAGTGCGCGTTAGAATGTATTGATGCACTCTTTATAACTGTTTGAAAAGCATAACCACTACAAACACGCACGAAGAATCGAATCAATACCCGCACCGCGCCTCCGCAAGAATTAAACTTAACTCTCCAATCAATCGCGCACTATCGGAGTTTACGTCAAAAATAATTACATCTGCGGCTCGAAAACCAATTAGGTGTTCGTTCATTAGAAGCGTAAAGCATATTATAAATAACGAGAGTTGGGAGAATCTTTGAGTTTGACGCAGTGACGCAGATCGGCGAATCGCTCTCTAACCAGCAAGTAAGAAGAATTTCGCTTTTACGTGCAAGAATGAACACCAAACTCAACATTTTGCGGGCGTCAGATAGACTGCCTCCTTCTTTATACGCTCTTGATAACTTCAATACGCAGTGTATTCAGCCAGCGCGCGTCGGAGGACGTTGGCACAGTCTAGTTCCCGGATAAGAAACGCACCGACTAAAAGTAAAACTACAGGAAATTAAAACCAAACTATGATCTTCACAATTCTTTCTTGTACTTTCACGCACTGAACATCGACAACGTCTGATTCCAAATCAACTAAGCGTGGAAAGATAAGGGGTTCTTTTAAACTAGTGTACATATTCCTGTACACGGAGAAATGTATTACTGATTCAAGGATCAAAGGAGTCCAAACTTCATCACAGATTTTATACATCCCATCATGTGTATCATGCGACGGGATGTTGAAAACTTAAATGATGATCCTCAAATATGGACTTCTTATACGCTCGACCGGACAACACAATCACTGCGAGTGATGACAAAGACTCAAACAAATACACACATCAACTAAACATAGACGGAGCAAATATCGCTGTTATAGAACAGCTTAGTGTTGGTAGAGAGACTGTACAGCGTACTATTACACAGTATTACGACACATGCCAAGTAGGGCCAACTCGGACCACAACGGTGGAAACACACGCCTATAGTCCAACGGCAAACACTCAATCACACTAAATATAAACAAATGCCCCCTAACCCATCTTACTGCCAGACCTTGCGACAAGTGAAAGCTGGTAGCACTGGACTGTCATGCACACCGGCCCCACATGTGTGACAGACACGATAGTTGTGGTTGGTATGACAGCAGCACAGAGAAATCTATGTCTATGGCGCCTAACGCTGCTGTTCACTCCCCCACGGGTGGCGGGGCCAACCCACAGTGAGATCACACTATGTACACACACGCACACGCACATACGCAGAGAGAGAGAGAGAGAGCGAGCAGCCATCATTTCCTTTCGTACATTCACGCGTGACACGTACGGGGCCGGTATGTACACAGCCCCTGCTCAAATTTATATAACACACGTAACGGGGCGCGCGATTGCGCGAGGGAGAGCGGGTTCATAATGCAGCGTACGGTGTTTGCATTCAGGTAATTCCTTGGTAGTATAGCAGCCCAGAACGAATGTACATATGTATACAACAGGAATAGCTGAACAGCTTGGCTCAATCCCTGTGCGGTTCCACGAGCAAATAATACGTGCACGTGCCCACCATACTAAGAAAGTAACGTACACGTTTTCTTCGTGGCAGCGTTCGTAGTTATCCCGAAGAACGAGGTAAAGCTATTATTTGTTTGGCACGTATGGCCTCCGAATAAAAGAAAAACATACCCAATGCTTGCAATAGAGTGCGCATGGTATTTGTGCAAGTAATCCACTCACTGGAGACAATCCACCTGGAAGCTTATCACATCTGGAAGCTTATAACACACCGAATTGCGTGACGGTTGGTTTGTGACCAAGTGACTGTGAATTTTCTATGGAGCAGGTGTGTTTACACACACCACACGCATGCAAACACCATTATTCATTATCACCTAAATAAATATCTGAAAATACTGCAGATTTGTCCAGGACTGCAACGACACTCGACAGTAGGTGAAAATTTTTATCTAGGTAAAAACAGCGACTGTGCCTTGACAATGTCAGCTTTAAAATAACTCACTGCGAGTCTTTATACAACTTCAGTTATGAATTTTAAACCTTGCGCTTGTTACTGTCAATGCAGCACGCACAGCAGACACTAGGGGGACCGTCAGAATGGGAGTAGTAACACCAGCTAGACTTGGCTAGACTAGGGCGTTGCACGCTGCCGGTGTTTCCAGTGCATGCTATTTTTAAACCGGCACACATGGGGATGAGGATGGATGCATGGAGGCTGCCGGCCGTCCTGCCTCTCCGTTACACAGCAGACTGCTGTAGATACAGCAGCGGCACACCCGCACACACACACACACACACACACACGCACGCACGCACGCACACACACACACACGCACACACACACACGCACGCACGCAAACACGCACACACGTGGCCCGACTCTCTGTCTGGAATGCGTAGGGTGTGAATCAACCGCCCAGAGAGATGCCAGGGCCACAGTGACAGAAGACAAATGTTGGCCACTATGTGACTCGCAGACTCCCAATAACTGAAAGCCCGAACGATGGACCCCATATGGTCTGCTTTCCACCACCGACACCAGCCCATATGTCCCAATGTTCGTTCATGAATTCGCCCCAACTGGAACTATATACACACCAAGGATATCATGAGCAGTTGATAATAATGATAATGTATTATTATCCACTCGTGATATCATTAGTCGAATAACCTTAATTTTTACCCTAAATTTAAAATGCCTCCCTATGCCAATTAAATCGGTCCCCCCCCCCCGTTCCGAAAAAAATTATTTTGATGGCCACCGACTCCGCACTCGAATCATTCACTACGCGGGGTTACGAGTTAACGACGCTGACGGTCAGCATGACAACGCTCGTAAACGTCCCTATTAAATATATTAAATAAATGAAAATCGGCGAGCCTTCTCCCCCTCCCGTAACCGCCCCGTACTTTACTTGCGTAGATTCACGCTCCCCCCTTTCCCTTACAGCCAGATACATAACCAACGAATTTACCGTCTCCTTAAAATGCACCGCCACAGTTTCACGGCAGAACCTGATATCACAGAGTGGCATTAGAGGAGGCTCACAACATCTCGCCCGGCCGCGTCAGCTCACACACGCACGCACGTACGCGCGCATACACGCGCGTGTACACACACTCACTCTCTCTCTCTCTCTCTCACACACACACACACACACTACCGGCTACTTGTCAATTAACCGAAATTTCCCCGGTCGTACCCCCCCCCCCCCTGCCGCTCCACATTACGCGCACCCCACCTTGGGAGTATCGCACGCAGACGTACAGCGCGCACAAAACCAGTCTCCAAAAAAGTATTCTCCTCTCTCTCTCTCTCTCCTGACTGCAATCGAAATCAACATAGCAGAGAAGGCTGAGGGGCGTGCTGCACGACGAGTCATTGGCTGCTCGCACTGTTGACGCAGACATCTAGCTAGATCTCACAGAGATGCTCACCGGTTTTGCAGATGATTTGCTGCGGTCGACTCACTATAATAATGCATTTCTGTTCGTGGCGATGATGAATTTGGTAATGCATTCCGTCGGCACGTGCGATTGCACGTATGATGGAGAGAGCTTGAAAGCAGCTCCCTGGGAGAAGCTGCCGAGCATATCGAAGAGAAGGGGAGCAAAATCTTGACAAGGGAGGTGGGGAGGGGGAAGTAAGAAGAAAAATGAAGAGTGAAGAAAGAAAGAAAGAAGAAGCTAGAAGAAGATACAAACTTGATGTAAGAACAAAAGGTGTCATCTTTACCTGCAGCCTCTTCGTGGTGATCACTTAGCGCTTGGTCGTTTTATAGTTACCATCAGTGGATAGCACTGCAGTAGCTGTTGCCTCGGGGGGGGGGGGGACGGGGGTAGGGTTATCTATTGTATAAGTATACTAATAATAGTAACGCGCACTTAGTTACTGATCTGGAAACAACGCCCACATAATGTAGCAAACCGCGTGGTCCAAGTTGGGAAAATCAGAAAGGATCACTTGTGATAATGGTCCATCGGCCGTTTTTTTTGCGCGTGCGCAAAAACAGGAAAAAAGTTGTGGCGGGCTTGCGACATGTGTTAAATGTGAGGGCACCACCATTTTTTTTTATAAAGTATACATGTAAAATAAAATGCAAAATACAAAGTGTTTGACATTTGTGGCCTTTAATTGTTCGCTGGAATCAAAGTACATCAACAACCACGGCAAATTTAGTAATTTACTGATGTAAATTTTAAAATATGGCTGAAAAATGTTACGACCAGGACACCGGGACCAGCATGTCGCACCGGGACGATCCCGGTGAGACCGGGACAGTTGGGACGTCTGCACCAGGATGTCGCATTTTAATTGCAACTATTTTGGACCAAGGATCACGTTATTTAAAATTTAGTACATATTCTAAAGACAGTTTTTAGTTGTAGTGATATAATTTTACGAACCAACATTTTAAGTAATATCAGTCGTTAATAATGACAAATTTTGTCATTATTAACTCCTGGTGATATCTATGCCTTACCATGGGACATATTATTGTAAATATCATCAATTTCAGTTTTATACTGCCTGATGATATCTTGTTTGCAAAATTTGTTTTAATTGTAACGTTGTTAACACTAGTTTTGCAATAAACCTATTATCTATCCATCTATCTATCTATCTACATCTCTTTACCGCAACATACACTGTCACGCACCACTCGCATCACCGCTTCAACGACCCCGCATCTTACCTGCCATAACCAGGCTGCGCACTACGACTCTATTTCAATCGTTGGGAGGCCAACCCATGCACCCATCATTAAATTTATTATTAAGTTTAATTGCCAGCCCCCCTCCCTGGTACCCTGGTGACTTCACGCTGGGTCTGTGAAACACGTCGAGCCTGTGAACGTGTGTGTGAGTTTCGTGAGAGCCTGTGAAACACGTGCGCCCGCTGCGCAAACACGCAAGTCTGAATAATACTCGCACAGTGCTGACAGTTTCACACGGGTGCTGGACGCTGGCGCTGCCAGTGGGAGAGAGGGAGAGAAACTTCTTTTAGCAACTTTTAGCAACCCAGAAACTATTAAGGGCTAGTGTGTCCAGTGTCTCGGTCGCAGTCGCGGTCGATTTTCGAGCCGGACGGCTGAGCCGGCCGTATCATGTTTGATAATTATTTGAGCCGGCCGGCTGCAATCGCCTAGTGTGCCCGGGTCTGCGATTGAGCCGGCCGATTGTACAATTCACCAGCCAATCAAATCACAATTAGTTGTCACGTGATTTAAAGTTAAAAATGGCCAGCCAATCAATTTACAATCAAGTGACTATCAATCTAGGTGGCGCGAGATGAAGCGTGCTGAAAATCCACAGAGTCGCCCGGCTCAGCCGCGTATAGTGTGTCCGCAGAGCTCCAGACTCAGCCGGCCGGCTAAATCGCCGACCGACTCATCCGCATGAAAAATCGGCTAGTGTGTCCACCCCTTTACGTGACGCTTCGTCAGAGATGCGAGTGTGCGCGTGTCCGTATGCGGGCGTGCGTGTGTGTGTACGTGTGCGTGTGTGTGTGTGTGTGTGTGTGTGTGTTAGTGTGTGTGTGTGTGTGTGTGTGTGACGTGGCTGTGTGTGTGTGTGTGTGTGTGTGTGTGTGTGTTAGTGTGTGTGTGTGTGTGTGTGTGTGTTAGTGTGTGTGTGTGTGTATGCGTGCATGTGTAAACGTAGAGTCCTTCCTCTCGGTAATAAGCGATCGAGGGGCTGAGCTGCTTGCAGACACCCACAGCGCGTGGAATCAGTGGGCGGTCAATACACCGGAATGTGTCCGTGCGTGGAATCATAACATATCACTCGAGGCTGTGAGCCTGCAGCAATACCACTCATCGCACGCGCGCATGCACATACGCACGCATATACACTCACGCACACACGCACGCTACACGTACCATGGGGAGATTTTGCATAAAGTTTTAATATATTAATGAAGCTCGCGCTGTGCAGGCCTGCCTATATATAAGGGATGCAAGAAGATCGATACGCATGTAACAGGGCATTCGCACGCGGTGGCCAAAATAGTCGGCTCTACTATCCATTAGACTTTAGAGTCAGGAAGTACTCTACCGAGCCGCAGCCAGAGCTGACAATGCCGGTCACTTGATAATGACTGATGGGTTATGGAATCCACCGCAAAATGGCGTAACAATATTCATCGATAATTTAATATTTACCCACGCGCACGGCGAGCGTCTACGTTTCGCTCAAACGAGAGGATGAACTCGATAAATATAGATGGTGGGTTTCTCTGCGATAAAGTAGAAGCGAGTGTGTATGGTGATTTGATGATGACCACTCTAAAGGGATTCTAAAGGTTCGGAGTCGCCCTTTCACGTATCGAGAGAATTAAAAGCGAATTTCGTCTGTACGGGGAGGTTTATGTGAGCAGAGATGGAACGGTTAATGGAAAAGAAACTGCAGACTGAGAGCTACACCGACATTTACTAGTAAAGCTGACCTGTACATAGTGGCACACAGAGGACACCAGAATACTGTGGCAGACTACATGTACACGTCCCTAATGACACCGAAGAAATTCTAGTTGGGTGACTAGCCACTGAAATTGCCCCTAGGACCAGCGTTTACTATTGTTGCTGACTCGCAGATGACGCCTAAAGTTCTAAACACTGTGACTACACGTACACGTCCTTAACGATACCTAACAAGTTTCAGCTTGCCGACTAGCCACTGAAATTTTCCCGAGCTGCCAGTTTCCTGCAGGGTTTTCAGAGAAGCCAACATGCTAAACAGCTTATCAAGACGACTGCCGCCGGGAGTAAACGCGCGTGGCTTCGTGATTTAGGTACGGCAACCGTCAATCGCCGCCGCAGCATCCCGGGGCTAGCCACACTGGCCGGAGTGGTGGACGGAGCCGAGCGAGTTTATTTATTCTGTAAGGCGATACACAAGCCACTGATTTCGCCCAAATGCGAACTACTACTGTACTTTCACGAGAGCATCCCCGCGCGCATGCGAGGAGCCGCAGCCGCCGCCTCCGAGCAGCCAGCCGCATTCTCATCGCCGCCGCCGCGGCAAACGACGGTGGGCTTCAATTTTTCCCCAGCTGCCTCGAGAGACGCTCGCCGAATTGATTAGTTTCCCCGACGAAAACAAAATGAAGCATCGTCAGCGCGCGCGCGTACAGTATATTATGCAGACGGGTCCTCGCCGAGACTTCAAAAATTCGTGGCTGCCGGGGCGTGGCCCGCACCACGCTAGGCGGGGAGGGGGAGGAAAGCACGCGCATTTAGCGCTGCATCAGCCGGACTCGGCCGAGAGCGGATTCGTGCAACCACATGGCACGGCGATCCGAGAAAAGTGATCGCGTTCTCACCATGTTTTATTTTACGATTATAACTATAAGTCTAACTAACCCACCTAGTCAACGGCCCACATCTGCACGAACGGTTATCGCGACGACGTAGCACTCACGAGAAACCTCGCCTATGTTCATAAATAGACCCATGTTCTCTTGAATCAAATGACTATATATAGAGTGGAAGAGCGAGAGACAGACAGACATAGACCGATTAGAATGTGATTGAGAGAAAGAGACAGACAGACACAGACAGATTAGAATGTGAGCGAGACAGAGAGAGGAAAACAGAGGGGGGACACAGAGGCAGACTGAGGATGACTCATTATTAGCATTACGCATTAATGTAATGCAAAATGAAATTCAAACATTTGCTCATGTAAAGACAACCGCGCAAGAATCTAAACAGAACCAGACGTTCAAACGACAGACAAAAACAACAACTAAACACCTCTACGCACACGTTACGACATGGATGTCCTGCTACCTGCCGCCTATGGGATCACTCAGTCACACAGCCGATCCACACACCTAGGTTAAATTCGGACCACCCGTCGTCAAAAACATAACAGACTACAGGCTGCTGCAAATATATACATATATATATATCAGTGCTGCCACTCAGGATATGCCAGGAGTAATGGCTGTTGACGGACGCACGCACGGCCGGACGGACGCACGCTCATGCAATTCTACAAGCTGCATCTGACTATATCAGATGAGCTAAAAAATATCAAATCTGTCCAGAAAAAAAGTATCAAAATTGCCTAAAAAAGTATTTAAAAAAGTATAAATTTGTATGAACCTACCATGATTTGTTACCTTATACCTTATTACCGAATACATTATAGCCTATGTGCAGCATGTAAACAAGCTTCAGGAATGACGTGTGCAATGTCATGAGGAGTTGTCTCTTGAACTCTCAGTTTGGAATATTTCAATGCTGTGCTAAGGCAGTAAATTTTTTTGTGGTGTATTTGTGTGTTGCGAGGTCCTAGCACACTGAGCAGTGCATGTTTTTGGCCAGCTAGGGAGGTGGCCACCAAAACGGTGCAATTTGGTGCATTCTAAGCTATTCTGGACACATTGTATGACTCTTGAATCTCTTTTTCAAGTTATCAAAAGTTTCGTCAGCGAGGCAGTGTTTTGGAAAAATTTCTGTGTGGCGGCTGAGAATTTGAGCGATGCGGCCCGCTTCGCTCATGTCAATGCAGGGGAAACAATGCAATGGTCTGTCATTTGGTCACTGACAGGACACTCAACTGAACAAAGCACACATCACTCCTGCAACAAGACTAGCAAAGCACATTTTTAATCTCATCAAATACAGTGTACCTAAGGCTAAATGTAAGTCCGAAGAGTTTTGACCATCTTTGGCAAAAAAAAGTATTTAAAAGTATTTATGCATGAAAAAAGTATAAAAAGTATATTTTCTTAAAAAAAGTCTAAAGTGGCAGCACTGATATATATATACCTGTATACTGCCCACTGCATACATGTATCCAGCCAGCGACAAGCGACGGGCGAGACATGAGATGAGAATTCTCACTGACTGACTGCAAATGTTTAGCACGAATCCCACTTCTCCCCTGCCGAGTTAAAACTGGTATTCGATCGCACTCAGCATCACCCCCCACCACGCACACGCAGGCAGTTGCACTCACTATTCCTCACACATGGCCCGTCCCGCGCACATTCCGATCGCAGATCTCATTCTTGCTGTGAGTGCGAGCGCGATCACCGCTGCGTGCGACACGGCAGTACACGTTACTGTGGCGACCCATCTTGTGAAAGGGCTTCACGGGTATTCATAAATCCTAAACTTTTGTTGCACAAAAGGCCGAAGCGACGGGACCACGCAGCTGCCATTACTAACGGTCGGAGAAATCACTAACGAGGATAACCAATTACATGCAAAATCCGTTCGAGAAAACTGATAAAGTGGGTATTTCTCCAAGGGATTTCGACGGCGGTTGTTCGATTTTGTAAATTGCTCGTCAGAGAGGTTGAAGGCCCTTCTAACGATTATAACGTTGGGTAAGCTGGGAGCGAGAACGGAGTCAAGCTTAGGGTTGCAGAAGAATTAAACATGCCAGCACAGTTTCAGAACAATCGGATGCCAAAACGATGCAGCAATTACGCAGAGACTATTTGTACTTTAACCATTAATTTTTTAGCTGGTGAATTGTTTTAACCGTGTATAAAAACGCGCCACACGAAGCGAATGCAACATGCATGTGTACGTGACTGCTTATTAGAATAATCCTATCAAACAAATGCAGATGCTACCCAGAAAATCATTCCTTAATTTTACTTCAACTTCTCGGCGCATTTACAGTAGTCATCAACTGTCTAGCTCATCACGTCAGTCCTATGCTGTACATGTGTGCTTGGCCTAGCTAGCTAGCTACACTGATTCACAGCTGTGATATCTGATATTGGTTGTAGAGGCTCCCAGTGCTACACAGCCAGTTCTACAGCCATCTACACCACCACCCTACCTCAGCAGCACCAGATACTGTAAAATATACATGTGTTGCTCTACAGGCAATTTTTCTCAATGCGATATACAACACCCACAGCATCACTAAAAAGCATCAATGTGTGTGGACGCATACGCACGTGTAAGTTGAAGATGATATTTGCTTGTCACCATTTGGTCTATATTACATCACACACACATACCGTACAAATTGCTGTTTAAATATTTATCGCACCGCTACAAATGCTCGGGCGGATATTGGTCCGTTTTTCAATCACGTCTCGATAGCTGTATACAGGCAGACTAACCAATCGTCAACAACCCCACCTGGAACTGACCCCAGCATGAAGCCATGCTGCCTGTCTGCTACAAGAGGCAGCTCACAGCCTCACACTACCGAGGAGTCAGGTAAATGATATATTACTCCCTCGTCTCCACAATGAAGAATGCTTGTGGCATGCCGTACACGACAGAATCGACTATAAGTATAAACATCCGACCTTATATTCCGATGAGTGTAACAGCTTGGTCACATAAATTATAATGTGGATAATTAGCACGTGGGGAATTCATATAAAGTTTGCAATGCCTCGTTTACAGAGCATCACATGCTTAGTTGACTTGTGATTTTAATATTAAACAGTATTGATTTCTTAGCTTTCAAACTTCAAACATAACTTTCAATTAGGGGCAAGAAGAGGTGTTAAGCACGCTCTCACTTTCATCCACCCACGAATGCATTTCATCCCCTTACTATCCTGTGATTTGTGGCCATCTTGTACAGACTATACCGAGTATACACACGAAAACTAATGCCGTAATTAATGGGTAAGCCAGGTTTTACTGCCGAAAACCATTACGGTACCAAACAGGGCAAACGTTGGGAAATTTTCCTAAACAATGGTCATAAAACTGATTGCAGTATCTACTATCAAGTCTGCCAAGTCAACAACCAGGTAACTTGCTATAACATTTGACAGCTTGGACGTATTATGCCGCGTACCCAGCTATCTTTGGGCAGGTGAGGTGAGGTCTGACTGGACTCAATAAAATATTTTCCTTTGAAAACCGAAAATACTATTGCCTATTTTAAATAAACAGTCAACAACATCTGTAGGGCTATCCTGATTTTAAGTTACAATGCCAACAGTCAATGACAATTAGAGATCGCTTATGTACCACCGGCAACTGTTCACGCCCATGCCGTGTGAAGGGCGGCATCAGACCTCCTCAAGACTCGCCACTCGGCACTCCCGTAGCCACGCCAAATTAGTATAAATAAATGTACTTACCGGCCACGTACGTTAGGAATCTAGTACGACAGCTATTTCGTCCGTAACGCGTATATAATAAATAAAACTGAAACAAAGCGATCGCGTAACAGAACACGGTGCCGACGGCGAGAAAATTCAGGATATCAACGCCCGCTGTCCTTCGTGGCTCGGCGTCTGATTGTTGACATGGCGTGGACAGTGGCAGACGATGTGGGCCACTCCCACGCCGCCGTTTCACACCAGTTTCACTACGAATCCTATCGGTTTTTAATTCTTACCCTGAGATAATGGAAGTTCTGATCTCGAAAAAGGTGTTGTTGCTGTATTGATGCTGTCCTTATTTTCTTTTCACTTTGTCAAGTCATTGAACTTTCTTTTGATGGTGCATGCTCAATACGTATCGGGAACCTAACGCCTGACGGAACGCAGCGTATAAGTACACAGGGTTTACTTTTCCCACGCCCATGTTCGCGTCTTGTACTTTTGATGTAATATACAATTATTATTGTTAAACTAAATATTTATTTGTACAGAAATATATGCTAGCATGTTATTAGGAAAGATTATCATTATATAACATGTACATTTTCCGTATAAACCCGTTTGGGGAGCGCATTGAGACAAAATATAGATCGCGACTATTATGGGATGGGATGCTGCGATGAGTACCACCAGCATATTTCCACGATACGCTGTTAGTGCAAGATAAATGCACACAGCTCTGTCCCGCTGCGGATCTATGGCGCAAGCATCCAATCCAGCAACACAAGAGAATCTCAACACATTGAATATTGTAGCTGATCATGGTTTTGATAAAAAATATACATGTAGGGCCTACATTGCTTGGGATTTCATTATCATAACTATCGATTATATATATTATATATAGCCCTACCATCACTTGTATCGTGTTTCACATCAGCTTACTTTGCGGCTTTGCATATACAGTTATAATCATGACAAGCGATCGCATAACCCAGTACATATCCACTTTAAGTTTTGCGTGAATATTCGTATCTATATATTCCCAAGAGTAGATAATAACACATGTGTTATTATCTACTCTTGATATTCCGTAAATCAGTTTCAGTGTAGCTTATAATTTATGCAATTGATCACAATGAATTCTAGTTACACTGCTATTGTAGGGGGATGTTTTAGCTTATAAGTAGTGTTCGTTTAAAAATTTATACCCCGATTGTCTAGACAGGTATTTTTCGTATTTTTCCTATTATTCCACATTGGTACCTATATATGTGTATAAGTATTGATTACAATAAGGTCTGTGTGTATATAAAACGAAAGACAATTTATTGATTTAATTGGGTTACAGACTGAGAAACCTATCCGAGGACTGTAAATTTGTCATATCTGTAGAAGAATGTCGAAAACTTAGCAACGATACCTGTACTGATAGAAATGTACAGTACATTAACTCGAAATGTCACAAATGAGAATATTTCATTACCACAATTTAGTTGAATCTATCTGATTACATGATAGCAGTAAATGGGATATAAACGAATGTTTGGCAATATAATAATATATTTATTAAACGCCTAATTTCAAATAAATATAACGAAGGATATGTGTGGATAATCTTTTATATACAAATGAAAAAAGCCGTATATATAATCATTAAAAATAGCTATACAGTGTATATACAAACGAAACAATATTGCCATTGTCATGTACACTAAACACAGTATCAAATTAAAGCACATCGCAGATTTCCACACAATGCTCATGAATGCTTAATGATATCGGCACACGTATTTTAATACTAACAAAACTTCCGGCCGCTTTTTCCCGCTTCCTCCCTGATTTGCATTAGACCGCTATGTACACGATTTATTATTGATTAGAAACGGCAGCACACGCAAGCTTTGTACTCTTATACGTGTTCGTATTCGGGCGTTCACGTGGAAATCACTCACTGCACTAACGCGCAGAGAATTTCACACGCTGATCGCCCAAGGAAACGTGCCGAACAATGCACTTTAAAATGCAAGCTTCTGCTCTTAACCATGCTAAAAGGCATGCTTCAGCTTGCAGCATTCTAAAATGCAAACTCTCGCTATCAGTGTTTAGTAAGCATTCAATAAAATTATAATGTGCGTGCGTGCGCGCGCGCGCGCGCGTGTGTGTGTGTGTGTGTGTGTGTGTGTGTGCTTGTGTGTGTGTGTGTGTGTGTGCGCGCGTGCGTGCGTGCGTGCGTGCGTGCGTGTATGTGTGTGTGTGCACGCAGACGGGCGGTCAGATTTGCGCGCGTGCGTGCAGTCTGCGTGTGCACTAACGCGTGCACCAACATATCTATATGATACAACATACCTCTCCTGCTACAACATACCTTCCCTGTAATAAAACATCTCTCCCGCAACACACCTCTCCCGTAACAATACACCTTACCGCATCAACACACAGGTCCTTCTACAACACCCCTTCCCTGCAATTACACAGCTTCCTGGTCAAACCGCACAACACCCCGTTTTGCGATACCACTCAAGCTAAGGCCATACACGCGATTTCCTGTCAATAACTCTGGCTTCATAAAAAGCTGTCCGCGCGATACTGCACATATTTTTAGCATCCATCCTATTCAATTCTCGCATAACGAACACTTCGCATTATAGTCTCCCTGACAGCGAGCGTGCACACCAAAGCATCCCCCGGCAAAAACCTGAGTCGCTTTCAGATATCAGTATTTACATAATCTATCAGGACGTACAATCAAAATCGCGCACTTTTCGCGGCGGCTGACAAAAATCTGCATGTATAGACCGACGCGCGTCCTTCCCCGCAAAACTGTTTTCCACGGAGGCACTGCTGCGCACTGCGTCGAGGCTCTTTCGCCCGATGAGGGGGATGAATGGAGGACACGGATAGCTGCAGGCTACTGCCAACACAATGCACCTTTCCTGCCTCTGAGAGGCTTACAATCGTTGCTAAAATTGCAGCTTATACTCCCGATTACTCCCGTTACTACCCTTATTACTACCGATCTTTGATACACACACGCACGTGCGCGCGCAGACGCACACACACAAGCATTGAGCAGGCGGGTGAATGCACGCGACAGTTAGAGCATATATCCTACCGCGAAGCTGACACGCTTTGACAATTATCTAGTATTATCACGAATCGGTCATTATCACACGAACGCGGGCGAACGCATCAATGCGACAATTAACACACTCTCTCGCAAACGCATTGATAACCATAATCTAGATATGCAACAAGAACTATTTACAGTTTACCCCTCAATAATTCGAAGCTCTAAATGTTATGTTTCCCATCTACATATCCTGATATGATGTATTATTTCACATACAAAAATGCGCACGCTAGTAGAGTAACTTTCACCTACTAAGCTATCAAGTGTGCACATCACATGAATTATTGAACGAAATAAAATTATCATTGCCTGGACATTCCTTTCATTTTAGGCATAAACAGAGATTAAATACATCTGTGCTTACTATGTCATTATGTTTCATCTATGAAAAATTTAGCCACACGAAACACAAAACTGTGAAATCATATTGTGACTGTGCTGAACTGTGAAGTTTTCGTAGGTGATTTCTATTGTGTATAATAGTTATGAGTATAGTTACAAGCAGAATTCTTAATTAGTTTTGCTTATAATTAAGAGTACACATTAGTGTAGCTTTCAGCACTATTAGTATCTACATCAGGTTTGAATTTATGCTCTATACCAATTCGTGTTGTTCACTACTCATTATAAAAAATGAATTTGCCATATCCCAATTATCCTCCACAAAAATTAAGCACAAGTCAAAGGAATTTGAAGTTTTTGTTATAGCTGCTGTTGCATATGCTGCCTGTCACAGAGATGCCACAAGTAACACTAATTAGGTTTTGCTTCCAGTGCTACAGACTGAGCTTGTGTAATAGTTAATTATTTACAACGTGAGCAATCTATTATATACGTGCAAAAATTAATATGTAAGATGAATAATACATTACTTGAACTGAAACTAATAGCAGACACTGAAAGATTGTAAGGTATTACCACCTTAACGATTTGGAATGGTAAAGCTAGCTTCGTCTATTAATTTATGTATAGCAGAATAGAGTTGCGTGAATGCCCGACGTGGTTTTACGCGCTTGCACACTAAACGTAGCCTCACAATTCTACTGGACAGATCTTGACATCCTTGCAGCAGTAGTAATGAACCAGCACACCATTCGGATATCTGGCAAAGGCACTAAAGCAAAAACAAAGCCAACAGCATTAATGATAAATCATCAGTGCAGACAGGATAACACTAATTCGCGCGTTCTTACAGAACGTGATGGAAAATTTTTGTAAACATTAAAACTAAATTCATGTTTATAGACAGTTATCAATTAAGAGTTAATTTACAGGCACTTGAGAAAATTCTTCAAAAACTCAAAGAATACATGGAACACGCACAAATTCACAATTTCTGCAATTGCGTACCTGTTACCAATTTTCTTCTTGCATACTCTACATATATTTTCATCTGTGATCACAATTTTGTGAGCTTGGTGAAATATAATCTGCTCCTGAACCTGTCACACGAACAGTAAATAACACATGTACAGTATAAACACATACATACAATACACACACACGCATATGCAAAAACACACGGATGCCCATTCACATATACAATGGCGAGAATGTACTACCAGAATGAGGTGAAATTCATATAAAAACGTGTGCAAGAAACTTCGATTAAACAACTGATTGTAGAAATCGAATGAAGAAATGCTAAGCTTATCCGTCGATACACCCGTGCACTGCACAAATTAAGGTGAAGCGCTGATGTGAAAATCTTCCCTCACTCTCACCTGTAGATGCTCTGCGCTGAGGAGACTTCTGAGGATTTGGCCCCGCCGCTTGTGCGACGCCCTCTCCTGCAGAACCTTCTCCAGGAACTGATGGATGTCGCAAACGCGCGTCGGCAACGGCAGCAGCTGCAGCGCCTGTGATGATAAGACGTGAAACGCTTGCAAGTGCAAAAAACGCAGTGCGCGAACGAAATTGTCAAGACAACTCAGAGATGTTTCGCAAGCTGAGCATTCATTTTTGTCTATTGAAAACATAAACTGCACGTGAGTGCAGTGCCAGATAAAAGAATGCAAAGCATATAAGTGTAGTTATCCCTGCACCCTACCACATGCTCAACGGCAATAGACTTCGTCTTTTTGCCGAAAATTAAGTTTTTGTTAGGTTATTTACGAGAACCCAAACAAACGTACAAAAATCCGCTGCCTCTAAAGTCAGGGGCATTTTGCGGCCATGGCTGCAACAAACAGTGTATACAGTGTACAAATACATTGCCCCTACCACAATCATTCCTGTTTAAAAAGCCACACGACTTCAGTGGAAATTTCGTGCACTTTACGAAGCTGACCCCACCCTTGAGTGTAAGTGAGAATGTGAGGGTAAGACCACTGCAGGCTGGGGTGAGGCGAAGGAGGGGGGGTTAACGGTACATGGTGTTTGCACACGCAAGATTCCAGGCGCGACATCGTTAAAGAATACCTTGATGGTGTCGATCTTGTTGGCATGGAGACGGAGAAGCTCGAGCGCCATCACCGGCTGCGGCTCGGGATTTGGAAGCTGCGGAAGCATCACGCCAATCATCGTCGGATCAGGAGGAACGACCAAGATCTTGAACATCGTCAGGAACACCTGCAACCAGCGAAGAAGGGTAGAACACTCGTTACTACCCAACGATCGACCGTTAGGACGTGCGAACACGTAAGTGCAGTCCGTTACTGTGCGCTGTCTGTGCGAATGCGAAAATGTGCCCGACTGCGAGGAAGAAACCGTAATGAGGATTTTAACTGGCATCATATAATCTTGCACCCCATTACAGGAATCGGAAGGTCTATTCTAGAGTTTATAGCCTTTAGGTACTCTTAGAGGTAGTAACTAAACGTAAACGAAGATATTATGTCTTTACATCTTTGCTGCTATCTTTTGTCTTGCTATAATTTCTTCTACAATACCTGAAAACAAAATAAAAAAGCATATACAAGTATTCTTACATCATCCATCACTACGACTGTCAAGTTTGAGCAATTTCCTCTATCATCATGAAGAGATTAGATAGACAACCATTACCATGTAATAATGATCATTACGACTGGTTTTATTTCGTGCAGTATAAATTATGGATACAGTGCAGATGTAATAAAGAAGGTATACTCCAGGAACTGCCGCGAGAACGGGCCGTACTACATTGCTGCACCACTTACTCTTCTGCCTTGGCAAGGTCACAGATCACGTAGATGTAGATAGCGAGAGCCTGCTCGTGTCGACCCAGCCTCCCGAGCAGGATCGCCCGCTCCTCGAAGAACGCTGGAAAACAAGCGACGCGTTAAAAAACATGTGAACATCCTCGCCCGCCACGGCATGAGGTCGCGTGTGTCGATCGCACCATCCCCGAGCAAGACGCGCTGTACCGGGTCGGTGAGTCTCACCTCTCGGAATGGCGACGGAATGAGATGGGATACCTTCTAACGACGCAGCAATTATAACAACAGCTGGGGCTGTTAACGAGTGTGGTGAAATAGCGTCGCGGCACCCGAGTCGCTTAACACACAATTTGCTGACGTGAAACCGTCATCTCTTCGGAAACGGCTTCTATGCGTTGCTCTAGTGAACCCTCCGATGTAGAGCGAATTTGAATGGTTTCCCAATTTATGTGGGAGAACAACGTACGGCAATCTCTGGAACTGGCAGCTTTGAGTTGGGGGGAGTCAGGATAGAGTGTGTACCCGAGACACTCTGGAATGGTGGCACGTTAAATCGCTAAGGCGTCGCTTACCGTCGAAGGGAAAATGGACGAGAACGGCCTGAGCGACGTAGTGCGTTGACGACTCCAGGAAGAAAACGAGTTTGTTGCGAAGTTCGCCAAGCTCTCCCGGTTCCATGCCATGCGGCCTCGGAAGCTGACCTGCGGAAGACGCGGGATTCTGACACTGGACCATGAAAGAACTGTGTGAAGATGCGGAACTTTAACACTGAGCTGTGTGAAAAACTGTGTGAAGATGCAGAACTTTAATACTGAACTGTGTGAAATACTGTGAAAAAATATCATAATTCTTGAGAAGAAAATGATTTTATTATAGCGAATTTGAGTGAGTATAAGTGAGCTATACACGCACAGACGCACAAGTACATGCATACATCAAATACACGCGCGTGCACACGTACGCGCACATGCACACGTACGCGCACATGCACACACACGGATGCATGCATACATGCACAAACACATGCGCCTGCATACATATGCGCACAAATGCACACTCGCGCACACACCACGCACACTTCATACCCTCGGGTAGAGAGTCCAGGTAGTCTGCCGTCAGTGCCTGCACCCGCTGCCTGTAGTGATTCACGAGAGAGTTGTGGTAGTGCGGCGACGTGTCGTCCCACTCCAGCACCACGTGCTCCTGCCAACGCACATCACCCGCTAACCAATTAGCTGCCAATTTGCTTCCACTTGACAACTCCCGTAGGAGTGCACAATAATTGGCTATGATGTTCGGCAATTAATGTAGGTGAGCGTGAAGAGAGGCGGAATTTACTGCCCTGCGTGTTGCCACAGCGGGCATATTGCATATTGCGTAGCACACAGAATTATATAAATGTAAGTATAGTACAAAAAAATACCCTATAATATTACTAGTAGCTAGTGCATATTGGAGGGCACGAAACTAATTACACACGTGTGTATTAATATAATAAAACGTAAAGTTACCACTGCGATCGTTAATGTATTCTTAGGCTGTTACAGTGCTAGATTTCGGCTAATCAGTGGTTTCTTTTGCAAAACGAGCTTACCAGGTATGGAATGACTAGATCAGGGAAGTGTTGTTGTAGGTACTGTAGAATTTTATCCCGTGGTAAAAGTTCCACTTCTGGAAGGTCATCGGTGAAAATCTGCACACACGAGCATATTTCATGAGCATAACCCTTCATATTTTTATTCTTTTACATAGAAGCAGGTATGAGTTCAGAAAATTGTATTTTATATCACGAGAAGATGACAGAACCGAGATCAAAGAAATTAATACAGAGTACTGCAGAGAGGAATGTATGCCATGCCACTAATTAAAACTACACGAGCCTCGGTCATTAAGAACTCTACGTTTACACTGGTTTGTTGATGCCACTGTACATAAAGAGGATCCTCGCCTCATTAGAGCTTCTCTTTCTCTAATCACTACCCCGACCAATCAATACTATCAGTGCAGCCATAAGAAGCTTCATCCTGCTCCAGCTTTTATCTTAATACATCTAGTTCCCCTTTTTTCACTGCATAATAAATCTGCAATTTCCACAGACAGTTGGCACGTATTTCAGCTACGATAACATGCAGCCAGCACCAGCAATGTCGCCAACAAAACTAACCGTTCTTGCTTGCGTACCCTACATCGCACACGCTCTGACAAATTCACTTACACGCTACTCGAATGAACATTTACATAGCGTATGCTTTGCAAGAGCATTTGAGAAGCTTATAAACAAATTTATCTTCTGCATTGGGGAGGAATACCCAAGTTTCTATGCACAGACTATTTTTTGTTATATATGCAAAATATTTTCATACACTTTGCACGGACAGCATTACCTTAAGGCCATCTTCTGGATGAGCTTTCAGCACCCAGCTAGAGAACTCGAATATCAGAGGCAGGTGATCTCTGCCGAGATGCTGTAAATACTGTACGGTCCTCTCGTGTCCCTTCAGAGCGGAGTCTGGCTTCATGGCTTGTTTTAGCAGCAGATCCAGAGCTGCGTAACAATATTTATGTATCAGTGGTCATCGACACGTTTGCTTATAATATTGGTTAAGTATCTCTTGGAGTGATATCATCGGATTTCACTGTATAATGTAAGATCAATAACTACGAGATGTATCCCAAATTATTTCTGAAAATACAGTTTCAAAAAGCGATCCGTTAGCTTTGCATATATATATATTATAAATGACTATATCCCCTGTACCAGTGAAGCTAGGCTATGAAATACATATTAGTTGGTACAAACATTATTTATTAGTTACTTTTTAAAATTATACTTTATATTTTTTATTTATTATCATATTTTGGTTTTATTTAATTATACTACCTAATGATAACCATCACATGGTTTTTCAAAACGAAAAGCTGTCTTTGAGAAGAAAGAATCTGAAAAGTTTTCTATCTTATGACAAATGCAAAACAGTCGATGCGCGCAAGTACACTTTAGCAAATATTGACAGCAGCACTGTTACAACCTGCGACTATTTCTCCCTTGATTTTGACGGCGACTTCTCACCTCGTTTGTGAAGATTCTTCCTCTGGTACAGGATGATGAGTTCGCTGAACTTCTGATGTTTCTTCAGCACTCTCTCGCTCTCATCCAGGTGGCAGTGGTTGTCGCGCAGTCGTAACAGCGGAGCAATAAGCGCATCGTTCGTCTGCAATAGCAAGTATAGCTTATAATAGTGATAAATCATTATGCCTGCTAGTGCAGGTGTGACGTATCTTTCCCACACAAATAGCTGTAACAGTAATCTAGCATCCTCCTAGCTAGCATAGGTGTAAGGTATCCTTTACAAACAACCCTAGGGAATGCTTCGCTTGTATTGATTTTCTCAGCTGAATTTGTGATGATATGGCCATGTATTGTTATCAGGATGAGCTAATTCTCACGAGGCATCTTTCAAAGTTAATGACCGACTGACAGGTTAAGTCTCCCCCTAGATAGAAGCGGTGACAGCAATTTACACGTCAGACGTGCATTTTCACGTGAATAAACCAGCCAAAGATGTTGCATTCGGGTTTGCACACACGACACGGTGGGTAACAGCTTCATCTTTCTATTAGAAGCTAAAAAATTACTTTGATGGCTCAAGTACTAGCTAGAACTTGAAAACAACCAGCAGCAACCCCGGGTATATGGACGTAAAGCGCGCAACGCCATAAGTTTACCTGTAGGTAGCACTTGAGCAATGTCGTGTCGATAATCTGCAGCTGCTGCCGCTGAGACAGCTTCACTGTAGCGGCGCCCTCTATGGTCGCACTGGAGAACTGAACCTGCTTTGTCATATCCTTTACTAGCTCCATGCGTACCTGCGCAACATGGATTACAAGGGCTTCCGGTGTGAATGAATGTTCAAATCCGACATACACCTACCCAGAACATAGCCGACTGCAAATTAGATGTAAACTACTTGTTGAATTTGTTTATATGTAGATAACATTCACACGTGCAAGTGTTCATATAGAGGTGATCCGTACAATTTAATAACAGCTTGGATTTTTTTTTAGATCAGTATAGAAGTATCTAGATGACTATTAAATTAGCATGGTGATATAAGGTGCTCACTAGCACAGGTGTACGACACTTACGTACACACCTGATGTCATAGGTACTCACTAACACAACTGCCACCCGTGTAATGTATCTACTATCACACCAGTGCACAAGGCTAGCTATTACACCTGTGTGAAGTCCCTACTATCACACCTGTGTGCACACAGTTTATTAACACACCTGTGTGAGGTACTCTATTAAAGCTACAAAGCCATTCTCCAGGTCGGCTCCCGCCAATTCAGGAAGCTTTTCAGGATACTCCAGCTGACTCCTGAAGTCTGGAGGTAGCAGGCCTGGGAAGAGGCCGATAACATGAGACGGATCTGCAAACACTTATCTTATGACAAATGGCAAAACCAGTGCAGACAGTGCAAGTACAGCTTTAGCAAATATTGACAGCAGCACTGTTACACACACTAGCCGACTATTTCTCTCCGACTATGATTTGACGGCGAACTTCTCACCGGCGCTGCGTACATCGTTTGAGATCTTCCTACTGGTACAGGATGAATGAGTTCGCTGAAGCTCTCTGAATGTTGTCTCAGACACTCTCTCGCTCTCATCCAGGGGCAGTGGTTGTCGCGCAGTCGTAGACAGGCGGCAGCAATAGCGCGCATCGTTTGTCAGCAATAGCAAGTATACGCTTATAAGTAGTGATAAATCATTAGCTGGCTAGTGGCAGTGTGACGTACTTTCCGCACAACAATATAGCTGTAACGAGTAATCTAGCATCCTCATAGCTAGCATAGTGAGGTATGGCCTTTAAGCAAACACGAACCGCTAGGAATCGGGCTTCGCTTGTATTGATTTTCCTCAGCTGAATGTTGTGATGATATTGCCATGTAGTTGTTTATCTAGGGATGAGCTAAGATTCTCACTGAGCATCTTTCAAAAAGTTAATGACCGACTGACAGGGTTAAGCTACCAGCCCCTAGATAGAAGCGGTGCAGCAAGTTTACGACGTCAGACGGTGCATTTTTCAACGGTGAATAAACCAGCCAAAGATGTTGCATTCGGGGCACACACTGACAGCGGTGGGTAACAGCCTTCATCTTTCTATGGAGGCTAAAAAATTACTTGATGGCTCAAAGTACATAGTTAGGTGCAGGGATGGGAATGACAATTTGTTGTTTTTCAGGCTGAAAATAGGGGCTGGGGTCCTAGCGGGGGGGGGGGGGAAAAGGGTAAGCAGGGGGGGGCGGTCAGGTCGCAGGGCGGAAAAGCCTGGTAGGGTTCAAGGAAGTATTTTTTGAATTTTCAACAACAACAAGGCATAAAATTGCATTTAGAAGACACATACAGAATCAGAATTGTTAGCAGAACATATACAGTACACTGCAGGAGTATATGCTATGCACTGGCATTATCCATAATCAGCCAGAATTAAAAATAATTCAATACAAAAATTTAAGCTTACATTCTGCAAACAAAATTATTTTAATGTACAGCTTTCCACACGAGTCCCATGAGGCTGAACGCATATATATAATATAAGATGTTCATTGTCGCAGGCAGTTTTTCAAATTCACTGCCAGTACAAACATGCCCTTGCAGCTATCATCGGGGCACTTTCCCGAGCATAGTCGTTCAACCCGCTCGCCGTCACCTCTATCAGTTTTCGCTTCCCGATTTTGAGCACTCAGTGCTGACAGATTTTTCTAACCACAGCGCCACGCGAAACTTGCTTCCTCAAGCATCTTGTCGACCGCTATGGTTAGATGTGTCCGCCTCTCATTAATCTCACCATATAATAGTGGATCAAATGCATGAAATACACTGACTCGAATGAATTCCGTTTTGATTTATTTTGGCCACACTCAACAAGCCGTGGTATACAAGGCCTCATCATTTTATTCATACGGCCTCCACAAGTACTTACACTGCCAGACAGGCGTATTGTCCTAGACGCATTGTGCTGTGTTCGCTGTATACAATGATAAATACACATCACCATTTATGCTGGCGCTTTCAAATATGCTATCATTGCATAATGCGGATTACATGTTAGCAGCCTGCTGTATTATTTACAATTTGCTGTAATTACAATGTTATTATGAAAGTTACTGTTGCGAACTGTAAAATGAAAATGTTGCTACATTCTAACCAACCCTAAAATTTTCTCAGACGGATTTACACGTGTTCACAAAATCGATCCCTGGCACTGTGAGAATCCGCTGGGATATTCCGCGATCGCCGCCAGAAAGATTCCATCCTAGCTAGTTAGAACTTGAAAACAACCAGCAGGCAACCCGGGCGTATTGGACCGTAAAGCGCGCAAACGCCCATAATTTTACCTGTAGGTAGCACTTGAGCAATGTCGTGTCGATAATCTGGCAGGCTGCTGCCGCTGAGACAGCCCTTCACTGTAGCGGCGCCCTCTTTATGGTCGCACTGGGAGAACTGAACCTGCTTTGTCATATCCATATTACTAGGCTCCATGGCGTACGCCCGCAACATGGATTACAAGGGCTTCCGGTTTGTGATGAATGTTCAAATCGCGACATACACCTCCCAGAAGCATAGCCGGACTGCAAATTAGATGTAAATACTTGTTGAATTTGTTTATATGTAGGATTAACATTCACACGTGGTCAAGTGTTCATATCAGAGGTGATCGCGTACAATTTAATAACAGGCTTGGATTTTTTTTTAGCAATCAGTAATTAAGAAGTATCTAGATACTATTAAATTAGCATCGGTGATATAAGGTGCTCACTAGCCAGCAGGTGGATAGCGACACTTAACGTAACACACCTGATGTCATAGGTAGCTCTACTAACTATCAAATGGCCACCTGTGTGAAGTCCCTTACTATCACACCTGTGTGCACACCAGTTTATTTAACACAACCTGTGTGAGGTTACTCTCTATTAAGCTACAATGCCATTCTCACAGCCGTCGGCTCCGCGCAATGTCAGGAAGCTTTTCAGGATAGCTTCCAGCTGACTTCCTGAAGTCTGGAAGGTAGCAGGCCTTGGAAGAGCCGGATAACATGAGACGGATTCTGCAACAGAATAGAAAATAATCAAGACTAGTAAAAAGCGCCCTAACAGCCAGTTAGATGGTGAATTTACCCATGCCACTCTGGCATGATCGAGAGGCTGTTCAAAATCAATCAGCATTGCCGATAAGGTCTTCTAAGCAATATGTTTAATAACAAAATACTGCCAAAGGCAATATTTTGACATGCACATGTGGACATCACGTATAAACGGGTATAGCAAGATTGACGCTAGCAACAGTTTATCAATAAGACGTCAGTCATCTTGCTCCAGGTGCACAGGTTTAATTAGCATGAGGCATTACTAATTGCATTGCTTCTGCCAATAATTTTCTTGATCGTAAAATTAAATACAGTCTGGCGACCTTTGAACCCAGTATGCTTACGCTTCAGCACTAGCACTACATTCATTAAGGAGAGGACGCTCCAATACCTGTGTCCAGCTGTATGAACAGAAAATCCCATGGGATTCGCTTGAAATTCGATGCCTGATAGAACAGATTGAAGGCGAACAGCAGTCTGTATCTGATTGTATCCTCTCCTTCTTCTCCTCTTGCCACCTCATCAGACAGCTCCTGCCAATCACAATCCAGACAATCTGAATGGGAGTTATTGCCACACTGAGCCGGCGTGCGAGTAAAGGTGTGGCTTGGAGAACGAACTCTTACATGATTTTTTCTTAGAGAAAGATGCCAAGTTTGATGATAATTTATCAATATTAATACTTTGGTGTATTTTAAGTAGAGAAAATATTTCTTATCACTGGATAAATTAGTTCCAAAGTCAGGAATACAAGCGAGTCCTGACCGCCTGGACATTGCCCATCTTTTGTGTCATCACCGTCCTCTGGATCCCCCCAGAACGCAGTCTCTAGTTAGCAACGGTCCGTGGCACATCGTCTGTAGTACGTGTTACAAAATTCTATTATGCAACCTTTGTGCCAGACTCGCCTGTGCCGGTTCTCTATACACGACGATCCAGTCTACAATCTATATACTCGACAATCTACCCACTCGACAACTATTCACTCGACAATTTATTCACTCAACAATGCTATCTCGACATTCCGTACATTATCTGCTCTCGTTCCGTCGCCACCCGGTCTCTCACTCTCTCTTATCGCTGCCCACACCACATGCTAATACGTCACCAGACCACTCCATACGCCATACGCTAAACATGGTCTACATATTCTGATAAGGTAGCATATATCGTGTATATAGCAACATAATACTATAAAGTCACTTATTTCGTGGTTTCAATAAAAAAATACATGTTCGTGGGTTCTTAAAATTGTGATCAAGCCTTCAAGAAATTTTTTTTATCAAAAACAATAATGCAACAAAACAGATTACTAACCTGACTCGTACGCTGCCGTTAATGACAGCGTGCATGCGGTAATACTTATATAAATTGATAAAACATATTACTCAGGAAGATTGATTTAATTCTTTCCATTTTAACTTGAAAAAAAAACAATTAAAATAACGCTGTAGTATGAATCGCACACTGAACATTGTTTACATGTGTACATTATACACGAGCATGATGTCGAGGTTGTTGATAGTATATATTACTAGTATGCACAGACGGCAGGCGTCGGTCTGAGGACCTCCACTCCAGAACTGGCAATTGACATATGTACATAATATTTCGTTGGCTACATAAATTCGTGGATTGATGGACACACAAAATCCACGAAAATTGGATTTTACAGTATGTTGAATAGACTATTATTCAAATTGTAATTTACGACAGTACGCACCACGAGCTGCAGGGCGAGTTCAAACTGCTTCTGCTGGACGAGCTGCTTCACCTGGTCCTTGACGGGCACGGGACGAGCCACCAGAACGTGCGACGTCGACGCCCACGTAGATGCTGTTACTGCAGAGATCTCACACGTACATCACACACACTACATTAGCAATACACTAGATGCTGTTACTGCAGAGATCACACGTACATCCACACACACAATTAGCAATACCGTAGATGCTGTTTACTCAAGAGATCACACGTTACATCACACACACTACACTTAGCACTACACGTTAGATGGCTGTGTACTCCAGAGATCAGACGTACATCACACACACTAATTAGCAATACACGTAGATGCTGTTACTGCAGAGATCACACGTACATCACACACACTACATTAGCAATACACGTAGATGCTGTTACGCAGAGATCACACGTACATCACCACACTACATTAGCAATACACGTAGATGCTGTTACTGACAGAGATCACACGCTAGCATACCACACACTACATTAGCAATTACACGTAGATGCTGTTACTATCAGGAGATCACACGCTACATCACACACACTACATTAGCAATACACGTAGATATGCTGTTAGCTGCAAGAGCATCACACGTAACATCCAACACACTACATTAGCCAAACACGTAGATGCTGTTACTGCAGAGATCACACGCTATCATCACACACACTACATTAGCAATACACGTAGAGCCTGTTACTGCAGAGATCACACGTACATCACACACACTAAATTAGGCAATACACGTATGATGCCTGTTACTGACAGAGATCACACGTACATCAACCACACTCATTTAGCAATACACGGTAGATGCTGTTAGCTAGCAGAGAATCACAGCGTACATCACACACACTAGCATTAGCAATAACGTAGATGGCGTTACTGCAGAGATCACACGTACATTCACACACACACATTTAGCAATATAGTCAGATGCTGTTACTTGGGCAGCAGATGCACAGCGTACATCAGCACACGACTACAGTTAGCAATACACGTAGATGCCTGTTATGCAGAGATCACACGTACATCACACAACACTACATTAGCAATACACGATAGATGCTGTTACTGCGAAAAAAAAAACAGAGATCACACGACATCACAAGCACTACATTTAGGCAATACACGTAGATGCTGTTACTGCAGAGTATCACACGTACATCACACACTACATTAGCAATACACGTAGATGCTGTTACTACTAGGGGTGTAACAATTAAGCGATTCAACTGTATCGCGGTACTTCCCGTTCGGTTCGGTTTTCGGTTGGTTTTTTTCGTTTCGGTTCGGAGAATACATTCAACCCACTCC
>NW_014577642.1:58455-69859 GCF_000485595.1 Priapulus caudatus | reverse complement strand
GATATGAAAATAATCAAGACTAGTACAGTGTTCTCATTAGGAACGCGCCACCGGCCGATTGACCGTCTACTCTGCTGTTTTGGCGCGCGTTACAATTGGCCTCAAGTATTATTTTAAAAAATTTAAAAAATAATTTAGTTTGCTCTAATTATTCTCCAAAGTGAAAGTGTTTATGAGCTACTACTAATAAATCAGTTGAGTATATTTGTATGCATGTTTATGTGCACAAGGAGCCATTGTTTTGTTTTTGAGTAATGCATTTACGTACTTAATTGTCTAACTCTTATAATTAGCTAAATCGTCATAATTTGGAAAACTTGGTGAACTCTGAATGTACCAGGAGAAACCAAATTGGCAAAAAAAGGACCAGTACTGTAATCCAAATGTGTCTGTTACTGCAACTCAGAATACACCAGATTTTCATCTCAGAGCATCTAGTAAAAAAAATGTTGGGGGGGGTACGCCAAACCCACCGCCCGCACTCCCCACTTTGCCTGTTGCAAAAGCATTTCGGCCTGTTACTATAAAGATAATGAAAACCCTGCTATAAAAAGCCCTAACAGCCATTAGATGGTAATTTACCCATCCACTTGGCATAATCGAGAGGCAGTTCAATCAATCAGCATTGCGATAAGGGTCTTCTAAATAATATGTTTAATAACAAAATACTGCAAAGGCGATATTTTGACATGCACATGTGGACATACACGTATAAACGGGTATAGCACGATTGACCTAGCAACAATTTACAATAAGACGTCATCATCTGCTCAGGTGGACAGGTTAATTAGCATGAGGCCATACTAATTGCATGCTTCTGCGACAATTAATTTTCTTGATGTAAATGAAATACAGTTCGCAACTTGCAACCCAGTATCTTACGCTTCACACCACTTACCATCATTAGGAGAGGACCTACACATACCGTGTCCAGCTGTATGAACAGATCCATGGATTCCTTGAATCGATGCTGATAGAACAGAATTGAAGGCGAACAGCGTCTGTATCTGATGTATCCTCTCCTTCTTCTCCTCTTCCACCTCAATCAGACACTCCCTGCAATCACAATCCAGACAATTCTAATGGGAGTATTGCACACTAAGCGACGAGTAGAGGTTGGCTTGGAGAAAGACTCTTACGATTTTTCTTAGAGAAAAGATCGCAATTTGATGATAATTTTCAATATTTAATACTTTGGTGTATTTTAAGTAAGACAAATATTCCTTATCCACAGGATAAATTAGTTCCAAAGTCAGGAAATAACAAGCGAGTCCTGACCGCCTGGACATTGCCCATCTTTTGTGTCATCACGTGCTCTGGATCCCCCCAGAACGCAGTCTCTAGTTAGCAACGGTCCGCTGGCACATCGTCTGTAGTACGTGTTACGAAAATCTCATGCTAACCTTTGTGCCAGACTCGCCTGTGCCGTTCGTCTATACACGACGATCCAGTCTACACTCTATATACTTGACAATCTATCCACTCGACATCTATTCACTCGACAATTTATTCACTCAACAATGCTATCTCGACATTCCGTACATATCTGCTCTCCGTTCCGTCGCAACGGCTCTCTCTCTACTTCTCTTATCGCTGCCCACACACATGCTAATACGTCACCAGACCACTCCATACGCCATACGCTAAACATGGTCTACATATTCTGATAAGGTAGCATATATATGTGATATAGCAAGCATAATACTATAAAGTCACTTATTTTCGTGGTTTACAATAAAAAATACAATGTTCGTGGGTTCTTAAAATTCGTGATCAAGCCTTCCAAGAATTTTTTTTACAAAAACAATAATGCCAACAAAACAGATTACTAACCTGAACTCGTACTACCTGCCGTTAATAACGCGTGCATCGGTAATACTTATATAAATTGATAAAACATATTACTCAGGAAGATTGATTTAATTCTTTCCATTTTAACTTAAAAAAAAACAATTAAAATAACGCTGTAGTATGAATCGCACACTGAACATTGTTTACAATGTGTACATTATACACCGAGCATAATGTTGAGATTGTTGATAGCATATATTACTAGTATGCACAGACGGCAGGCGTCGATTGCGGGCCTCCACTCCGGAACCGGCAATTGACATAACGACAGAATATTATTTCGTGGCGGTACATAAATTCGTGGATTGTATGGACACACAAAAATCCACGAAAATTAGACCCAGAAAAAGATTTTTACAGTACTGTTGAATAGATATATTCAAATTGTGAATTTACGACAGTACGCACCACGAGCTGCAGGGCGAGTTCAAACTGCTTCTGCTGGACGAGCTGCTTCACCTGGTCCTTGACGGGACGGGACGAGCACACAGACGTGCGACGTCGACGCCCACGTAGATGCTGTTACTGGCCAGAGATGCACACGTAACCATGCACACACACACACACATTAGCAATACACGTAGATGCTGTTACTGCAGAGATCACACGTTACATCACACACACCTACACATTAGCAATACACGTAGATGCTGTGTACTGCAGAGATCACACGTACATCACACACACTTACATTAGCATACACGTAGATGCTGTTACTACAGAGATCACACGTACATCACACACTACATTAGCAATGCTGTTACTACTAGGGGTGTAACAATTAACAGCGATTCAACTGTATCGCGGTACTTCCCGTTCGGTTCGGTTTTCGGTTGGTTTTTTTCGTTTCGGTTCCGGGAAATACATTCAACCCACTCTCAGTTAGGAGGGTGCACATGGCGAGCAAACAGCTCAGCACTTACGCCAAGCCCCGTCCCTCTTCTTTTGGCCAATGAATAACACAATAAATGTATAACATTATAATATTAGGTATTATTATTATTATTCAAAATGGAGGGAAAATTTCCCCATCTTCTCAGCATTTTTAATTTTTTCCTACTGAAAATAACCGAGCCGAATGAACCAAACCGAAGAGCAAAAACCGAAAACCGAACCGAACCGAAACAAAATGTATCGTTACACTCCTAGTTACTACAGAGATCACACGTACATCACACACTACATTGACACATCTTGACCTTTGACCCTTGACCCCCAAATTCGACAACCCGAGTCCTTTTCGCGATCCCCCCCGACGTTCCGAATATCAAGACCGTACGTCGAGCGGTTAAAATTTGTGCCCAACTGTTGACAGACGGACGCACGGACAGATGCACGGACGAACGGACAATCATGCGACTCTACAAGCTGCATCTGACTTCGTCAGCTGAGCTAAAAAAAGTCAGAGAGACATGGGAGGGAGGATATGGAGATTGCATGTTCAAAATTTAGATGCCTCGGTAACAACATTCAATGCTCGGCTTGCTAGAATTTTACGCTCAGTGATAACTCAACAACTGCGTTATCACTAATGATCGGTGCAAAAGCCAGCATGAAAGAGTCTGGTCCACATCAGAGACAAAATATCACAGAAATGTAACAAGGGTTATGCTACAAAATAGTGCTTAGGGAGATTTTTATTCCTAACGGTTACATGTGCACTTGTGCAAACGTAGCTTGATATATTATGTTAGGACAGTTTGTGGTACAGAATAAACTAGGTGTAGGCTTGTTACTCACGCCTTATGACACGTTGTGACATAGCGGGGTTTTGATAGCTCTATACTTTGGATGAGGGACCTTGACTCAACGGTTCTGATCTCCACGTATCTCGGAAGGACTCCCACTAAATACGGTGCATTGTATTCTGAAATCAAATGTTTCATCACACTAGATTTCACATTCGATAAAAGCTAAACACACAAATTGAGTTTGTCACAAAGAGCAACCTAAGCATGATTTTACATGTAAGAATATTACTAAAACTATGCAAAAGCGTTAAAAAATACAAAAAAAAGTAGTAAAAAACGTTATTATTCAGATGAGAATAGGTACCTAGAGCTATCGGCATATCAGACCAGGTGAGAGCAAACTTCTGCGTGGCATTTCCTTCCCAGTCTAAAAATATGGTCATATCATCCTTTCCCAATGCCAACCGCTTGTCCTCTAGTTTTGTCACACGTGGCTCGTTCTTTCCCATCGGAAACAGATCCTTCAGATTTCCTGTCTCCGTCTATGGAATAGAAAATCTGATTAGAAATTTCATATGCTCCATGCATATTGAGAACATGCAGTGCCACCGCCATTAAATCCCCCTGTAAGGGCTTACAGCTATGTAAAATATCAGAATCGTTTTTAAAAGCTTATATTATAAGCCACTCAACCAAACATCTGTATTTTTGCAGTTGGAAATGTGACAAATGCTGCTATGGTTTTTAATTTAGATGCCCCTAGTTGTTGATAAATTAGTTTCTTTTCCCCCTTTGCAAAGTTAAAACCACACCTACCTTGATTATGAAGTACTCGGTTTTAAAACCGACACACAGCGAGTCACCACACCACACCATGCACTTTGCAACGTCAGGTACCCCCAAGTCAGGCTGAAATGACAAAGTATGTGGCTTACTGAATATCACAGTGGCATCACTAGCATTCTCCCCCATTCTCTTTTTTGATGGGATTAAATTCTACAGAGATACACAGATAATGCTCACACTGTAAACTAACCTTGTGGAATACTGGTCACAAATAACATACTAGATAGAGGAACATGTAAGATTGATTTATAGGCTGTAGTTTTTATCAATTTTACAATAAAATATGCTGAAAATTAAATAATAAACATGTAGTATGAATTTATGCATCTAGAGTTACCTAACAAAATTTTGATACATAACCTTATTAAACTACTGTATACAACAAACAATATAACATCAACATTTATCATCGTTGCAAATTAATTAGACATTCCTTTTACCTGCAATTCATGGAAGTTTCTGTTCTTCCAGTAGAATAGCTGTAATTTTCTTCTCACGGCAACACACATGCGCAACGTTGTGGATATGTTGCCACTCAAAGACACTTGGTTCTGCATACACAGTAAGCATAATGATCATAATCATAAGTATACAGAGACAATCAATAACTGTGGTGTTCTATTGTCTCTGGTGCGTATCCTGTCTCACTGATCTCTATAATAAAATCTGTCTACCGGAAAAGCAAGTCTGCTGCTTCGCCATCGCCGCGACGCCAGGTCAATCTGGCTGAATTCAGGAAAATATACTTCGCCCATGTTGCATTTACGCACAGCGATGTATAAAATTCATAGTTATCATAAGTAGAATACAATACATGTATTCTCAAATAAGTTATGTATGAGTTTACTGTACTTTCACGGCTCTGTATCAATATCAAAAGCTATATCATGTTTTATTACATATTAAATCGAATCGGATCGAAATATCGAAAAAAAATATATCAATCATCGAATCGAAATAATTTGATACCATTGACAGCCCTAAGATTCATAAGCATAACAATAAATACCACAGCACCTTGTAATGTATTCCTATGTAATCTCATGTATAAATACTGTACAACAGTAGCCAGTCTAACCGTGATGAATGAATATGACATATCTTCATAGGCATACCTATCTGTATCATCACCTCTTATAGATGTGTTTGGAAAGGTATATAAACATTACCAGTACTCATCGATTTCAGGAAGCTTTTCAGGATACTCCAGCTGACTCCTGAAGTCTGGAGGTAGCAGGCCTGGGAAGAGGCCGATAACATGAGACGGATCTGCAAACAGAATAGAAAATAATCAAGACTAGTAAAAAGGCCCTAACAGCCAGTTAGATGGTAATTTACCCATCCACTTGGCATGATCGAGAGGCTGTTCAAATCAATCAGCATTGCGATAAGGTCTTCTAAGCAATATGTTTAATAACAAAATACTGCAAAGGCAATATTTTGACATGCACATGTGGACGACATACACGTATAAACGGGTATAGCACGATTGACCTAGCAACAATTTACAATAAGACGTCATCATCTTGCTCAGGTGGACAGGTTAATTAGCATGAGGCCATACTAATTGCATTGCTTCTGCCAATTAATTTTCTTGATGAAATACAGTTCTGCGACTTTGAACCCAGCATCTTACGCTTCACACCACTACCATTCACACCACTACCACCACCACTACGCTTCGCACCACTACCATGGAGAGGACCTACACATACCCGTGTCCAGCTGTATGAACAGATCCATGGATTCCTTGAATCGATGCTGATAGAACAGATTGAAGGCGAACAGCGTCTGTATCTGATGTATCCTCTCCTTCTTCTCCTCTTCCACCTCATCAGACAGCTCCTGCAATCACAATCCAGACAATTCTGAATGGGAGTATTGCACACTGAGCGCCGAGTAAAGGTTGGCTTGGAGAACGACTCTTACAGATTTTTTCTTAGAGAAAAGATCGCAATTTGATGATAATTTTTCAATATTTAATACTTTGGTGTATTTTAAGTAGAACAAATATTCCTTATCCACTGGATAAATTAGTTCCAAAGTCAGGAAATACAAGCGAGTCCTGACCGCCTGGACATGCCCATCTTTTGCGTCATCACCGTCCTCTGGATCCCCCCAGAACGCAGTCTCTAGTTAGCACGGTCCGTGGCACATAGTCTGTAGTACGTGTTACAAAATCTCAATGCAACCTTTGTGCCAGACTCGCCTGTGCCGGTTCTCTATACACGACGATCCAGTCTACACTCTATATACTTGACAATCTATCCACTCGACATCTATTCACTCGACAATTTATTCACTCAACAATCTATCTCGACATTCCGTACATATCTGCTCTCCGTTCCGTCGCCACCGCTCTCTCACTCTCTCTTATCGCTGCCCCACACCACATGCTAATACGTCACCAGACCACTCCATACGCCATACGCTAAACATGGTCTACATATTCTGATAAGGTAGCATATATCGTGTATATAGCAACATAATACTATAAAGTCACTTATTTTCGTGGTTTCAATAAAAAATACATGTTCGTGGGTTCTTAAATTTGTGGATCAAGCCTTCCAAGAATTTTTTTTTACAAAAACAATAATGCCAACAAACAGATTACTAACCTGAACTCGTACCTGCCGTTAATGACGCGTGCATCGGTAATACTTATATAAATTGATAAAACATATTACTCAGGAAGATTGATTTAATTCTTTCCATTTTAACTTGAGGTTGCTGATAGTATATATTACTAGTACGCACAGACGGCAGGCGTCGGTTTGCGGGCCTCCGCTCCGGAACCGGCAATTGACATATGTACAAAATATTTCGTTGGGTACATAAATTCGTGGATTGATGGACACACAAAATCTACGAAAATTAGAACCCCATTGAAAATTTTTTTTTTTTACAGTATGTTGAATAGACTATTATTCAAATTGTAATTTACGACAGTACGCACCACGAGCTGCAGGGCGAGTTCAAACTGCTTCTGCTGGACGAGCTGCTTCACCTGGTCCTTGACGGGGACGGGGACGAGCCACCAGACGTGCGACGTCGACGCCACGTAGATGCTGTTACTGCAGAGATCACACGTACATCACACACTACATTAGCAATACACGTAGATGCTGTTACTGCAGAGATCACACGTACATCACACACACTACATTAGCAATACACGTAGATGCTGTTACTGCAGAGATCACACGTACATCACACACACTACATTAGCAATACACGTAGATGCTGTTACTACAGAGATCACACGTACATCACACACTACATTAGCAATACACGTAGATGCTGTTACTGCAGAGATCACACGTACATCACACACTACATTAGCAATACACGTAGATGCTGTTACTGCAGAGATCACACGTCTACATCCACACACACTACATTAGCAATACACGTAGAGCCTGTTACTGCAGAGTCACACGCTACATCACACACACTACAATTAGAATACACGTATGATGCCTGTTACTGCAGAGATCACACGTACAATCACACCACACTCATTTAAGCAATACAACGTAGATGCTGCTTACTACAGAGAATCACACGTACATCACACACACTAGCATTAGCAATTAAACGTAGATGCTGCTTACTGCAGAGATCACACGTACATTCACACACACTACATTTAGCAATACAGCAGATGCTTGTTACTTGCAGCAGATCACACGTACATCACACACGACTACATTAGCAATATACGTAGATGCCTGTTACTGCAGAGATCACACGTACATCACACAACACTACATTAGCAATACACGATAGATGCTGTTACTGCCAGAGAATCACACGCACATCACACACACTACATTTAGCCAATACACGTAGATGCTGTTACTGCAGAGATCAACACGTACATCACACACTACATTAGCAATACACGTAGATGCTGTTTACTGCAAGATCACACGTCTCCCCTCTTTCAGCCAATACACGTAGCATTGCTGCTTATACGTTAGGGTGTAACATTAACAGCGATTCAACTGTATCGCGGTACTTCCCGTTCGGTTCGGTTGGTTTTTTTCGTTTCGGTTCCGGGAAATACATTCAACCCACTCTCAGTTAGCGAGGCGTGCACATGGCGAGCCAAACAGCTCAGCACTTTTTAAATTTTATGCCAAGCCCGTTCTTCCCCCTCTTCTTGGCCAATGAATAACACAATAAATGCTATAACATTATAATATAGCGTATTATTTATTATTATTCAAAATGGAGGGAAAATTTCCCCATTTTCTCAGCAATTTTTAATTTTTTCCTACTGAAAATAACCGAGCCGAATGAACCAAACGAAGAGCAAAAACCGAAAACCGCAACCGAACCGAAACAAAATGTTCGTTAACTTCCTTTAGTTGACTACCAGAGCTCACACCGTACATCACACACTACATGACACATCTTGACCTTTGACCCTTTGGACCCCCCAATTACGACAACCGAGTCCTTTCGCGATCCCCCGAACGTTCGAATATCAACGGACCATACGTCGAGCGGTTAAAATTTGTGCCCAACTGTTGACAGACGGACGCACGGACAGATGCACGGACGAACGGACAATCATGCGACTCTACAAGCTGCATCTGACTTCGTTTCAGCTTGAGCTAAAAAGCTCAGGAGACATGGCAGGGAAGATATGAGATTGCCATGTTCAAAATTTAGATGCTCGGTAACAACATTTCAATGCTCGGCCCTTGCTAGAATTTTACGCTCAGTGAAACTCAACAACTGCCCCGTTATCACTAATTGATCGGCTGCAAAAGCCAGCATAAAAGAGTCTGGTTCCACATCAGAGACAAAATATCACAGCAAATGTAACAAAGGGTTATGCTACAAAATAGTGCTTAGGGAGATTTTATTCCTAACGGTTACATGTGCCACTTGTGCCAAACGTAGCTTTGATATATTATGTTAGCCGACAGTTTGTGTACGAATAAACTAGGTGTAGGCCTTGTTACTCACGCCTTATGACACGTTGTGACATAGCCGAGGTTTTGATAGCCTCTAATACTTGGATGAGCGCGACCTTGACTCAACGGTTTTCTGATCTCACGTATCTTCGAAGGACTCCACTAAATACGCCGTGCCCATTGTATTTCTGAATCAAATGTTTCATCACATAGCATTTCACATTCGATAAAAGCTAACACACAATGAGTTTGTCACAAAGAGCAACCTAAGCATATTTACATGATAAGAATATTACTAAAACTATGCCGCCAAATGCCGGGGGGGTGGGAGCCGGGGGGGGGGGGTTAAAAATACAAAAAATGTTAGCTAAAAAAACGTTATTATTCAGATGCAGAATAGGTACCTAGAGCTATCGGCCATTCAGACAGGTGAGAGCCAAACTTCTGCGTGGCATTTCCTTCCAGTCTAAAAATATGCCGTCATATCATTCCTTTCCATGCAACCGCTTGTCTCTAGTTTTGTACAGTGCGCTCGTTTCTTTCCATCTGGAAACAGATCCTTCAGATATTCCTGTCTCCGTCTATGCATAGAAAATCTGAATTAGGAAATTTCATATGCTCCGATGCATATTGATGAACATGCAGGCCACCGCATTAAATGCCCTGTAAGCGGCTTACAGTATGTAATATCAGAATCGTTTTTAAAAGCTTATAATTATAAGCACTCACCCAAACATCTGTATTTTTGCAGTTGGAAAAATGTGACAAATGCTGCCTATGGTTTTTAATTTAGCATGCCCCCTTTAGTGTTGATAAATGAGTCTTCTTTCCCCCTTTGCCGCAAAGTTTACAAACCACACCTACCTTGATTTATGAGTACTCGGTTTTAAAAACCGACACACAGCGAGTTCACCACACCACACCATGCCTTATGCAACGTCATGTACCCCCAAGTCAGGCTGAAATGGACAAGTATGTGGCTTTACTGAATATCACAGTGGTGGGGGCATTCACTAGCATTCTCCCCATTCTCTTTTTTTGATGGATTAAATTCTACAGAGATACACAGTAATGCTCACACTGTAAACTAACCTGTGGAATACTGGTCACAAATAACATACTAGATAGAGGAACATGTAAGATTGATTTATAGGCTGTAGTTTTTATCAATTTTTACAATAAAATATGCTGAAAATTAAATAATAAACATGTAGTATGAATTTATGCATCTAGAGTTACCTAACAAAATTTTGATACATAACCTTATTTAAACTACTTGTATACAACAAACAATATAACATCAACATTTATCATCGTTGCAAATTAATTAGACATTCCTTTTACCTGCAATTCATGGAAGTTTCTGTTCTTCAGCTAGGAATAGCTGTAATTTTCTTTCTCACGGCAACACACATGCGCAACGTTGTGGATATGTTGCCACTCAAAGACACTTGGTTCTGCATACACAGTAAGCATAATGATCATAATCATAAAGTATACAGAGACAATCAATAACTGTGGTGTTCTATTGTCTCTAGTGTGCTATCCTGTCTCACTGATCTCTATAATAAAATCTGTCTACCGGAAAAGCAAGTCTGCTGCTTCGCCATCGCCGCGACGCCAGGTCAATCTGGCTGAATTCAGGAAAATTACTTCGCCCATGCTTGCATTTACGCCACAGCGATGTATAAAATTCATAGTTATCATAAGCTAGAAATACAATACATGTATATTCTTCAAATAAGTTATGTATGAGCTTTACTGCTACTTTCACGCGCTCTGTATCAATATCAAAAGCTATATCATGTTTTATTACATATTAAATTCGAATCGGATCGAAATATCGAAAAAAAATATATCAATCATCGAATCGAAATAATTTGATTACCATTGACAGCCCTAAGATTCATAAGCATAACAATAAATACCACAGCACCTTGTAATGTATTCCTATGTAATCTCATGTATAAATACTGTACAAACAGTAGCCAGTCTAACCGTGATGAATGAATATACATATCTTCATCAGTGCTCGAAATAAGAAAAAAAATGTGTTGTCCTGCGGACAACCCAGGGCCATCAAATCGG
>NW_014577642.1:45739-58430 GCF_000485595.1 Priapulus caudatus | reverse complement strand
CGTTTAAAAACCGACACACAGCGAGTCACCACACCACACCATGCACTTTGCAACGTCAGTACCCCCATAGTCAGGCTGAAATGGACAAAGTATGTGGGCTTACTGAATATCACATTGTGGCATCACTAGCATTCTCCCCCATTCTCTTTTTTGATGGATTAAATTCTACAGAGATACACAGATAATAGCTCACACTGTAAACTAACCTTGTGGAATACTGGTCACAAATAACATACTAGATAGAGGAACATGTAAGATTGATTTATAGGCTGTGTTTTTATCAATTTTACAATAAAATATCGCTGAAAATTAAATAATAAACATGTAGTATGAATTTATGCATCTAGAGTTACCTAACAAAATTTTGATACATAACTTTATTAAACTACTCGTATACAACAAACAATATAACATCAACATTTATCATCGTTGCGCAATTAATTAGACATTCCTTTTACCTGCAATTCATGGAGTATTCTGTTCTTCCAGTAGAATAGCTGGTAATTTTCTTCTCACGGCAACACACATGCGCAACGTTGTGGATATGTTGCCACTCAAGACACTTGGTTCTGCATACACAGTAAGCATAATGATCATAATCATAAGTATACAGAGACAATCAATAACTGTGGTGTTCTATGTGTCTCTGTGCGTATCCTGCTCACTGATCTCTATAAAAATCTGTCTACCGGAAAAGCAAGTCTGCTGCTTCGCCATCGCCGCGACGCCAGGTCAATCTGGCTGATATCAGGAAAAATACTTCGCCCATGTTGCATTTACGCCACAGCGATGTATAAAATTCATAGTTATCATAAGTAGATACATACAATGTGTATTCTCAAATAAGTTATGTATGAGTTTACTGTACTTTCACGCGCTCTGTATCAATATCAAAAGCTATATTCATGTTTTATTACATATTAAATCGAATCGGATCGAAATATCGAAAAAAAATATATCAATCATCGAATCGAAATAATTTGATTACCATTGACAGCCCTAAGATTCATAAGCATAACAATAAATACCACAGCACCTTGTAATGTATTCCTATGTAATCTCATGTATAAATACTGTACAACAGTAGCCAGTCTAACCGTGATGAATGAATATGACATATCTTCATCAGTGCTCAAAATAAGAAAAAAAATGTGTTGTCCTGCGGACAACCAGGCATCAAATCGGGTTGTCCGCCAACAATTTCTGGTTGTCCCAAAAAATATCCCCAAATCTCCTATTTTCACATTACATAATTAATATGGTCAGAAAACACCAAGAAACAGTGGTGTAGCCAGGATTTTTAACAAAGGGGGCCAAAAAACAACAAACTGCCGCAAAATAGTGGATGACTTAATATTTTAATGGCCTCCTCCCCTCCCTCTCACAGCCTACGGCTCCTCTACCTTCTCTGCAATCTTTGTTTTGGGTGCCATGCGAAAAGGCGACATTTTTGTTCATTGTTCTCTGCTCCCAAGATATGTAATTGTTATGTGGCGGATCTAGAATTCCAAGGAGGGGGTGAAAAACAAGCGAGGGGTATGGGGGTTCTCCCCCAGAAAATTTTGAAAATGTAGATCGCGGGAGATAGTATTTGCGGCACTTTTGAGTACATGTACAGCCTTCATTCTGACTACGACAATTCTCTTTTTTTTAACTTTCGGATCAACATGAATCCCCACTGTTTGTTTTGCATGGGCAAAGCCATCGGAAAATTCAAAATAATAATGGAATAAAAATACAAAAATGTAGGGGTGAACTTGCTGGTAAAACCTGACATATACTAGTGTTGGAAATAGCAGCTGGTATGCGTTGCTTTCCCACACCATAGATTAATGGCGGGCTGCCAGGCTATAAGTGCTCTTGGAGAACCCCTGAGATAAACATAAATAAAGTGCATTTTTCGTCACATTTTTCTTGGTTGTCCACCGGGCAATGTCTCAGACTGGTTAGGTTGTCCGGCGCAAATTCTGGTTGTCTCGGACAACCGGACAACGCTTATTTCGAGCACTGTTCATAGGCATACCTATCATCACCTCTTATAGATGTGTTTGGAAAGGTATATAAACATTACCAGTACTCATCGAAAGCTATAGAATTAATATATGGTATTCATCACTTCTCACACACGTTCAGGGAGCCATGTAATACCTGTGTGAGTGACACTACTGAATGTTTGCTTGTCATTATTTGATGTTGTCGCTTTACCTGTACGTCCAGGGTGAAGACGGAGGCACCACGTGTCTTGTTGATAGTAGTAATCAGGTTGAATACTGTAAGGTCGTGAACGCTAATCACCGCGTCTGCGGTAGAACACAAATAATAATTGGTTGATCTTAGTTTCCCAGTAGTTTTCTACATGCGTGAATTTTGGTTCGCGACCAGATTACCGCAAGACGTTGACAGCTTTTGAAACTTTTATATTTCATTTTCCTTGTGTAACACTATCAGGGTTCGAAATCCTAACGGGCCCGCGGGCCCGATTCCCGTATTTTAAGGCTCGGGCTAGCTCTAGTACTATAGCCCGCGTACAGTTCCTGCACTATACAGTATTCAGTATGCTGTAGTGCAGTATGCAGGCAACTGTACGTGGGATATAGTACTAGAACTAGGCTCGGGCCTGCATTTCTAATACTAGCAGGCCCGACGGGCCCGTAGAAAATCCACCCCCAGCATGCAACTAGCAGCATGCACTAGTGATCTCAGCGCCGGATTCAAGAAGAAATGCGTATGCACTTGGAAAATTTAGAACACCTCACGCACAACTTTAGTTGGCATTCAAGAAACGTGCGTGGGATGTTCGGACGCACAGGTTAGCACAGGTTCTTGAATCCAGGCTAGCAGCGTTGGAATACCAAAAATCGATAAGAAGTGGGTGGAGCTTACTTTTGGCCAGTGGCAGTGAACCTTACATTGCAAGGGTAGAAATTAACTTTTGAACACGGGAGACCAACGGACCTACCCTCAAAAAGAGGGAGTCCGCAGCAAAATGAGGGAGTCCGCAATCTGACGTTCAAAATTAAAAATATAAACAATAACGCATGTGCTTATTTTTAAGATTCATGCAGTTGCACGTCTGCCAAATTTTCTTTGGACATTAGCTGAAAAATGATCTTTGGACATTATAATGATAATGATCTTTGGACATTAGCTAAAAAAATACGGTAATTCCGCGAGGCCGTGCTCCGGAACAAACTGGTTAGTATGGCAGAATTTTCAGGGAGTCATTTCACATGTGTCAAATCAGGGAGTCCGACAGTAAATCAGGGAGTATTTGACTCCCGTTAATTTCGCACCCTGCATTGTGTTGGCCAGGGTTTATTTACGTGCACGGGTCATGCGGCACGCTCACTGTTCTCGTGCGCTAGGTTGTGGAGTAATTCGCACATCCCGCACATTTCACGTTTGGATGTAAACAATAAAGTATATGGGTTATTATCTTACTCTTGTTACTAGTCATGCAAACAGCAGTACAGCCTCGTCGCACCACTCAGGTTTAACCGTGTCATATTGTTTTTAACGTTTGGAAAAACTATATACATTTTATACAGGGTGGAGCTAATTAAAAGCTTCCCTACGTTATGACCAAACGTGGTTTACGTAAAACAACTCTCCATGATGTGCTTTATCATTTGCATAGCTTCCTGTCTCCCAACATTCTGTACACCATCTAGCACATCAGGCAGAATGTTGGCATTAAAAGAACAATGTCACCTAAATATCAGATCGATAATCAATGTTGGCTTTTCAAAATCCCAAAGCAGCACGTACAACAACACACCTAGTCCAAGTATGAACTTTATTATATCGTTGCTCTGCTGCAGTTCGTGGGTTCGCGTAAGGTATTGTAAAGCAAGCATTTATGAACTAGCCACCGTCTCCTAATAGCCACCCATCTCCTATAGAGACATTCTCAAAGATTGTGGTGAGAGCAAAGTTATTTAAAATATACACGGCAACTGTAAAAGAAGCGGAAGAATAGGAATATTTCCGCAGAAGAAATTGACTTCATAATTTATGAAGTGGGACAGAGAAAGAGGACTGTTTGCAAGTTTTGCTGGCAGCTGTAGTTAATAAAAAGACATGGCAAGCTGTGACTAAAGCAGTCCATGCCGTATCCAGCAAGCCACAAACTCAAAATGAGGTGAGTGTATGGGTGTGTGTGCGTGTGAGGTGATGTGAGTGTAGGTGAGGTGAGGTGAGGTGAGGTGGGGTTTGTGTGTTCAACTTTCATGTCTGCCAAGAAAAACTCAACCCTATCTTTGCCTGATTTGGCTGGTTCCTTAGATGTTTACATTATATTATTACTCAACCTTTTTTATTTGCTCTTGCCATGAAATCAACTAACCGACCCTATGGAGCGTTGTTTTTCTCTGCCCTATATGTCCCAAACATTAGCTTTATCATTCAAAATGTATGATCCACACAATAAATGATCAGTGTGGGTGTGTGTGAACGCGTGCGCATGTATGATGATGATGGAGACGTACCTATAAATGCCTGTTTGTGCGTACGAACGTAAACCATTGTAAAAATTTCAAATTTCAGTCTTTTATTTTTTTTTAACGCTGCGGTATCCAGGGAATGATGTGGGCCTGTAATTTGCCTGGCGCGCCTGTAAAATCCCTTACCTACAGGCCCTGGGCGTGTACATTTTCAAACTAATTTCTACCCCTGACTATGCATGCACATGTCAAAAGTATGTGGAAAGGATTCAAAGTAGCATTGCACTCTGAACAGAACTTGCTTATGCTGCATCACTTAACATCATATTATAGATATCAGGGTGCGAAATTAACGGTCCGGAGTCAAATACTCCCTGATTTACTGTTGGACTCCCTGATTTACTGTTGGACTCCCTGATTTGACATATGCAGGAGTCCGTGTGACTTCCTGAAAATTCTGCCATACTAACTAGTTCGTTCCGGAGCACGGCCTCAAGGAATTACCGTATTTTTTCAGCTAATATCCAAAGAAAATTTGGCAGACGTGCAACCGCATGCATCTTAAAAATAAGCACATGCGTTATTGTTAATATCTTTAATTTTGAACCTCAGACTGCGGACTCCCTCATTTTGCTGCGGACTCCCTCATTTTGCTGCGGACTCCCTCATTTTGCTGCGGACTCCCTCTTTTTGAGAGTAGGGAGCCTGTTGGACTCCCGTGTTCAAAAGTTAATTTCTACCCCTGAGATATGGTGGTCTCTTATTAGATTATTTACTGAGGGATACAATGATTGAAAGCAGAAACATATTTTAACCTTAACCTCTATTTTATTCAGAATAAGGGTGATTTAATATTATGGTTGTCAGAAATTTAATAGAAGTAGGAATTGAAAGCTACGAGTAATCTCAGTGTCTAAATATACAGTTTAGAGTTGCAGAATGGTGCAGACCTGAAAGACTTATAAGGATCTGTAGTTCGGGAACAACCTCCATCTGGATTATCGGACGTTTTGAGAAATGTTTGTTAGAACGGAGGAGTCGGACTTCAAACTTTTGATCACCTGGAATAAACAGATTGCTGATTATACATGCCTGCGTTTACAGCCATACATCACACGCAGTCCATAACCCTTACCCTATCCCTAATCCTCACAGTTACCGAATAACACAATTGATAAAAGTACCGTTTCTTTTAACCTTAACGGGGAAAATGGTGAATTTCTCTCTTAAAATACCCTGTATGATATTACGACACTCAATATCACCATGTATGTATAAGGTTCCCAGTGAAGTATATAATAGCATGAAATTATAACTTAAATATTAGTACTAGTACGGTAGTACAATTAAAAAGGTGATTCGAAATGCCACTTGTAAAAGTTACTTACATGTACTTAGTTGTATGATCTTACTGAACTAACCTTGATGAGGTGTTATGCAGTACATCAGGAGATGCCCTTGCTTCGTTCCAACCAACAAATTGTTTTCTAAAAGAAAGTTGTATAATGGTGGTTAACAATTATGGTTATTTAATATTTAGAGTTGGCCTTTCACGAAAGGCCTCACACAAACACAAATTGCGATAGAATGCAAAATTACTTGCAGTAGGTGCCTATAATTAATCTAACATAGTAACAACACCAGCCTGTTGGGACAATGTCATTGAAAATTTTGTTTCAAGACCTAGTCTGTTGTCACAAAACATTGGCCATTATCCTTCTGCGCCTACTATACTCTTCTCAGACTACTCCAGCTTAGTACGAGGTGGAGAAGAGGTAGGTAGGCGTAGAACTTAAAGTGACTACGTCACGAATTTTCTATAGTAAAATTTGTAAAATTTTTGTTGCCATTTTTTTACATTAAAAGTAAGAACTAAAGGAACTAAACGTATCGTCAAATTCTTACCTGATAAGATTGTTTCTCAACTAGCTAAAAATCCAAAAAACCTGGACGATTAGATATTAGTGTTCATAACATTAATTGCTTGCTATGGGCTATGTATGAGTTACGAGTGTACGTTCACATCAAACAATATAGTAAAATAAGAAGTATAATGCAGCAATTTAACCATAAAAAGTGAACAGAATCACTTATACAGGGTCTCCAACCCTGTGAACTCCAAATGCGGAATGAAATTGATGGACAGGGGGGGGGGCGAAATTAACCTTGGCTGCCGCAGGCAGGCCCGCGTGCCGTAGGCATGCCAGTGCCAGGGGGGTCTGGGGGCATGCCCCCCAGAAAATTTTGAAATATTGGCAGTCCCTCTGGCAGTCCCTCCTTCCTCCGTGCCCTACTTGAAAGTCTGTCTTGCATACCATGCAATAGCCATGATTAACACTGAGTTTTGACTTCACAAGTACAGGCCACATCTGTGTATATTCGTTCCTGAATTTCTGTAAAAGTCGGGTTTTTTGGATGGCAATGGCAATTGGACGCCATTCTCCCCACGTGTTAATCTGATTAGGTGCAAAACTAAGGTAATGGCAGAGCGTGCATTTCCAAGAAACGACTCGCGCAGTGATGGCTATTAATAAACTTGCTGCATCTCTACTGCACCAGCGCGTGGCCAGTGCCAGGCACCGGCTGAAAAAAAAACAATGTGTCCAAGCGAACAATGCGAACAATCAGTGCAGATTTTATACAGTGCAACTGAAATGAGGAATATAACCTTGCCGCTGCGGAATGCGGAAATTAAGCCTAGAAATCGTAATGATTCCGCAGAATGCGGAATGGTTGGAGACCCTGCTTATATGTTGAGAAAAAGTTGATTTTTTTTTTTTACTATTTACGGTGACGTAATCACTTTAATTGGTACTGGTAGCAATGTTAGCATGGTGGTAGCGAGTATACACCCATTGACAGTTCTGCGCCTATGTTCTGCGCCAGTAGTTTCGCATCTCCGCGAGAGCCCGGATGTGCGAGTAAACTCCGCCATATTGTTTATCTCGATGATTTATCTGCCTTGCATACGCAGGTCGCTCACCTTTGTGTCGAAGAACAGTGCACGTAGCAGGGAATAGAGCACCGATAATGGATGACCTGAGTGACATGACACTTGATACATTTAAATTATGGTCAATGCATGCTCTAAAAGTCTTTCTTAAGCCAATACGATCCGTTTGAGCAGCCCTTCACACTACACGTTAACGCCATTGTTCGCGCATTTTACTCGCGCTTTCTGGGACGAAAACTCCTCCCGACCTTTGACCTTAGGCTAAGCGCATGCGCAGTGTTAAACTGTCAACGGGTGTATTGTAACTACAAGTGCAACTGCGGGAAGTCAGTAGGGCTGAGAGGGTCTATGTCCACCGGGGTACTGCCGGAACGTACCCTGGTACTATCTAATATCCCGGGCACCGATACCTCGCACTATACTTCACTAACGAGTCTAGGGAGTCACCTACGCCTACTCCCAACCAAACCCTAACCCTAACCTAATCCTAACCCTAACCATATCAAAATGTGACCAGGGTACGCGTCCGGTATACCGGACCGTACCCAGGGTACGTTCCGGCAGTACCCTGGGGACATAGACCCTATAAGCCGTCAATAGGGCTGAGAGGGTCTATGTCCCCCGGTACTGGCCGGAACGTACCCTGGGTACGCCGTCCCGGATATACCGGAACGTAGCCCGGTACTACTCTAATATGCCGTACCGTACCTCGCCTACTCCACTAACGAGTCTAGGGAGTCGCCTACGCCTACTCCCTAACCCTAACCCAATCCTAACCCTAATCCAACCCTAACCATATCAAATAGTGACCAGCGCGTACAGTTCCGGCAGTACCCTGGGGGACATAGACTGGGCCCAAGATAGAGAACATGGTCAATAAACCATGTGCCTATCTGCCTAACCCTAACCTAACAATAACCCTAACCTATTATATTGATATAATATTATATTTATATTGATGTAAATGACATTGGTTTTATTGGGACCCATGTTCTCTATGACTCGAGTCTATCCTTGAACCGACCCTATGAGCGTCAGAGTGTCAGTAGAGCCTACTTCAAAATAGTCAAATGAATTTAATATTTACCATAACTGGCAATTGATTCTATCTGCAATGGAAGCTTTTCAAGAATTGCCACTGCCTCGTAAGCATCATGCATTATAAAAAATATATAATATCAGATGCAACTAATTACACAGGTTTACAAACAACTTGATAAATCATAAAGTTCCCAGTGGTGACTTAGATGCTCTATTATTATTATGTCGCAAAATTAGTCATCGCCAGATTCTTACACGGGTCATAACTTGAGCAGATATTTAGCATTTGCATGTTAAAAATGCCCATGTTAAATAACTAATATAAATCTCACTACATTATAAGACTTACTTATGCATAAGTTATTATTAAATAAGTATCTGCATCTTCCAAGCTTGTGTGATTGTGAAAATGGGAATGCTTGAGTTTCTTACGGGTAGGTGGAGCCATTGCACTGCTCTGCTTGCGTTTGTTTACATCGGCGATTCGACATGGGTTTCGAGTTTTGAACTTGGTACTGGTAGCATGCGTCTTTAGTTCAGCCTCAGAACCTTCACGGCTTTCGACGGCAGCCACCCCTGGAGATGCAAGTCTTTCTGTGACTAATTTCGAGAAGTGCGTTGGTAAGGGCAGAGTAGACAATCTTTTTGGTTATGCATTTTACAGTAGGCCTACAGCATTTTACTAGCACAGTGCCACAGCGAATACGAATTACAGGAATACAGAGTGGCTATATGCCCGGCAGTCGGCATATATCTGACGGCTGCCGGGCACGGTCTTCGATTTCCTAAATGCCCGGCAGTTTGTAATTTTTAGCGTTATCTCAAGTAAACAAGGGTTAGGATTAGGGTCAGGATTAGGGTTAGGGTTAGAATTAGGGTCAGGATTAGGGTCAGAGTTAGGGTTAGGGTAGTCCGAGATTCCTCTGACCAATGCCCACACCGACGATTTTGGCTCAACCCACACCAAAACCACCAAAATCGTCGGTGTGGGCATTGGTCAGAGGAATCTCGGACTAGGGTTAGGGTTAGGAACTGCCGGGCATTTAGGAAATCGAAGACCGTGCCCGCCTGCCGGGCATATAGCCACAGCGTATAAATTAATTTTAGTAGCTCAAATCTGATTAGTGCATATTATGATAGCTCTAGTACTATAGCCCGCGTACAGTTGCCTGCGGCTATAGTACTATGCATATGGTTGCCGAGTGGTAAAACTCATACGTCGTTACGCTTTTCTATTCCAGCATTGTTACATAGCCAACATACAAATTTGCACACACACAGTGATATCCATATCTCTAAGGCTAGCATTAATGAAATAGAAATTACTTTATATTCTAACCAATAAACCAGTAAATTTATAAATTTATATTTGAATATTAATCCTCATAATGAGAACCTGTGGTGAAAGCCACAATATGGTGAAGCCAAAGCCGTCTGTTGCACTCCTGCAGAGTTCTATATACATAACTAATGGTAACAATGTCTAGCAGCCTTAATTTAGGTGATATAGCTTTTAGTTTATACACTAGTAAGGTAATTCGTAATTCTCTTCCTGAACGAAATCAATGCTGCTCCCGAGATTCTTTAGTTTTCCATCTATGAGACCACATGAGTTCTCGCAGGCAGATTTCATTACACGATCTTCCGGGACTTTTCACACGTGCACAGGTTTGTGCAACTGAGACTTTTTGTAGAGATGCCAAGACGCGTGTTTGTGCATGATTCTCGGATCTACGTTTCCCCGCGGCGCCGCGTTGTAACACCGCAGGCCTCGCTATAGGCTTGCATTTCAAGCGCCACTTGTACGAGCCAAACAAACAAGTGTCTTCCAACACCGTGAAGAAGCCGTAGGAGTCGGTGTAGCAGAGCCGCAGCAGCTTCACAGCACAGATAGATCGCGCGGATAATCTCCGATGTGTATCCAGTTTCTGGCATTTATAGCTCTGGTACTGAGCAGATGGCAGCCTGCCTGCCTGCGTTCGTGGCACGTACGTGTACGGTGGTTAGCTGTGCCAGTGCATGCTTACACACAGAGTTTGAGCAGCCGGCGTGTCAAGAAGGCTGCTGCTTATGCTCCTGCTGCTACGGGCAGGCTCCCTTGTAAGTTGTCATCATTCCCTACGTGTAAGATTTCGTTATTTGCCACGTGTTAGTATTCATCGCTCTTTGCATGTAAGATTTTGTCATTCCCTACATGTAAGTTTTTTATCATTCCCCACATGTAAGTTTCCATTATTCCCTACATGTAAGTTTTCATTATTCCCCACATGTAACTGTAAGTTTTCATCATTCCCTACATGTACGTTTTTCATCATTCCCCACATGTAAGTTTTCATTATTCCCTACATGTAAGTTTTTCATCATTCCCCACATGTAAGTTTTCATTATTCCCTACATGTAAGTTTTCATTAAGATTTTCATTATGCCATACATGTAAAATTTTGTCATTCACTACATGTAACATTTTGTCATTCAACACGTGTAAGTTTTCACATAAGTTTACGTGTAACTTGTAAGTTTCGTTTATTTCCACGTACCGTTTGTTTTTCTCATTTGTGGGAAGTTCTCATTAAATTATCATTCTTCATGTAAATTTGTCGTCATTCTCTGCCCCCACGGGTTATTCTCCACTCCCTGCTTAAGTTTTCCTTATCGCCTGTACCATTTTCTGATCACCGGTGATGTGCGTATTTCGTGTAGTGGTTGTCCGATTGAAAGGTGGCGCAGTCTCTCCCGTCGTAAATCTCAACACGAAAGCGAGCGTGGCACGCATGCTTTATTCATCGCGAAGCAACAATCGGAAGCCCCGCAAGAAAGTATTTTCAGATCGCCAGCGTCACCTGCCAGCATCTCCTTGATGTTTTACAGCTGCGATGAGCGCATCGAGAAGTCGCTAACGTCAGGTGCAGCATAATTAATTAACGTGCTAATGAACTAAAATGGCTGGCCGAAAAAAAGCGCCCCGTGGCGCAGCAGAGATTTTACTTGGCAAATCCTGATCAATAATCTGTTAATAATGCATGCGGAAATGCACGTAATGTGATGGATGACTCTCTGGGGATCTTTGTCATCCTGACTAGGGAAAGTAGAGTGAGCTGAGTGAAACACCCGTGATTATCAATGTGACCACAGGAGTGTGAGTTCAACACATGAGAACGTTTACAGAAGATCATGGGAGCGACTGGAGTGACAGTGGGGATGTGAACCAAGTGGGAACTCGTGCGAAGGTGATTGAACTTCGTCCTAGGGAGAGGAGACAGAACGCGGAGGCAGCAAGACCAACGATAAATGTTCAATGCCTAATTATTCGATAGATATCCGTTGTGATTTCGTACGTTATATTAATTATAAAAGATCTCTTCTGACTATATAACTGTGCGACGTGTGTTGTTACTTTATAATTCGTGCTTTAGCGTGAGTGAAATTCCATAGTAACACGTGTAGGGAGAGAGAGAGAGAGAGAGAGAGAGGGAGAGAGGAGTGTGTGTCAGATGTAGGCATATGCCATTAGCCGAACTGTATCCGTAATAGGTGGTACACACGGGCACATGCTAATGCATAAGTTATGGCATTACAAGAATATGCTAACACGTAATCTTTAATTAAGACGTTTTCAAATTCATTAAGTTTAAAGTAGATAATTACACGAAATTGTGTAGTTTCAAAAACTACTTGTCCCGTGGGTCTTGCTGTTGAAATGTTTAACTTTATTCAATTTTTATATTTTGTATTTGTTGGTGATTTTTTGTTCATTTGTTTTTTTCATTAACACTACATTGTTTCTCCATTAGCAGCACTATTATTATTATTAAAATATTCAAAAATTCTTCTAAATAATTCACTCTTTCTAATGATAAATGGTGTTTGAATAAATAATGGTGTTTGCTTTTGCTTCAAAAAAAGTTCTATTCTATAAAAAGTAACTAATTGTACCGGCATAATTCAGTTACATTTGTTGAGGATATTTCTCTGCAACAACTAACTACGAATAGGAATCTCTAATCAAGTCGAGAACTTTCGAAATTATGCCGGATTTTGACCCAATTTTTACACCCGGCGTGCGAGATCTTGTGATGTGCACCAGCTGTTATCATTTGTATATATTGTTTATGTTTCACTCATATATCCCTGTCCTGCACGTAACAGCCATGAGTGAGGTTTATCAATCATGGTACATACCGTTAGTTTGTTTTCCCATTTGACGTTGCAAATAGGAAATGGGTTTCTGACCTATTTCCTATTTTTTAAATGAAAA
>NW_014577642.1:38026-44581 GCF_000485595.1 Priapulus caudatus | reverse complement strand
CTAACGGTATATACCGTGATTTTTATCGCCTAGTGAACGTTTACGCGAACTATGCACACACTCATACTAGAACATATGAAAGCACGCATGCGCGTACGCACGTTCGTTCGTTTGTATGAATTCGTTCGAACACGTGAACACAACATGCATACACGCGTGCGAACGCACGAACTTACGCACGCACGCACGCGCGCGCGCGCGTACGCATGTATACATCTAGTTCGCGTAGTAGGTTGTAGGTTTACGTATCGCGCCCACCTACGGTCGTACGTGTCATGTACTCTCGTACTCAAGACCCGAGCTGTCGTCTGTGAGTCACGGCGCTGCGTGTATATACGCCATTCATTTAGTAACGCGGTAAAACACATTGCCATTCATTAGGAACGCGGTAAAACACATTGCCATTCATTAGGAACGCGGTAAAACACATTGCCCGTAAAACACTCGCGAAATCTGCCTCGCGAGTTGAACAGCATCGGATCCCCATCATCCATCACGCACGACCCGCATTAGAAACACTTGACATCTTGATTGAGCCGCTATACCCTATCGCGTGCGATTGCTAATACGCGAAAGAAAGAAAAACACGTAAGTGGTGGCCCCCGCGCGACGAAGGAATAATAGAAATATCTGGATGACGGCACATAAAAAGAAACTCGGTGAAATAAGTGTTCGATTTGAGTGGCCAGTAGCGCAAAATGCAACGCCGGTGTCGGTTAGGTTCAATCGCGTACATGGAAACCGCATTATGAGCATTGATTATAGTTAGCAAACATTAGTTAGGAAACAACCGCGCGTGCACGGGGCCGATGGTAGCTATTGTACTAGCACCTGTTACTGCCACAACTCTGCGATCGCGTGCTTCCATTTGAAACTGTAAAAAAGTTCCTTTGCGTGGAAAAAAACACTGAAACAATTATTGCTGGCGTGATTGTTTATTGGTAGAAAGCCGTTTCGCTCTGAAACTTGGACCAGAAGTTGCCAGTGTGCGTTCGGGTTACCAAGGTGTTGTGGTATATAGATGTTTTTCCTAACATTGGCCAGGCCAGCTGCCACATGCTCTTGTTTCCAGTATGTGTGGACGCGTGTTTGGATAACCCTGTCTACACCTCACCATTAGTCGCCGATGGGATATCGAAGTCGAGTTTGTAAACGTTTGCTTTGGAACAGCATTCCTAAAGAAACGCAGTAAAATGCTCGACGGTTTTTTGTTTGTCATACGCAGAACCTATTGCTTTGTTCATTTCAGATGTGTTATAATATAGTATTAGTGTACGCGTCATGTGATTTTAGCTTCAGCTCGTTTCCGTTTGCGGTTATGGTTTTAGTTGAGGTTATAAAATTGTCCCGTGACATGTGACAATGACCGTAATATGCTTATAGAATCCATCTACATTTCACTCCCTATCTATTACTGTCCCCATCCCTTTCTCCGTCCCTACTCCCTCATCTCCCTTTCCTCACTCTCTTCTATTCTTTCTCTCTTTCTTTCTCGTCCTCCTCCCCTGTCTTCCCCCACCTCGTTGGCTATCATTTCCTACACGCACGCAATTTTAGCTGATAAGTGTCTGTACGAATTTCTGCCTTTTGTCCTGAATTTTTGTCTTTATTAACCCCTGATATATATATATATATAATATCCCAGACGTATTGTCGCACGCGCTGTAACACAATACGTCAGAATTTTTAATGCGAGTTGTGCTCTCGCGAGAATCACACGGCGAGTGTTTCATTCACGAACCCGGTCGTCTGTCGTTAAGGTGTGAGGCACGGAGGCGGTCCTACTGAGCATGGCCTCGCATCCAGCGGGGGCGACTGAGGAGGAGGAGGGGGAGGATGGCAACTCTGACACAGCAGAGAGAACAAATGAAGCTCTCAGACACTGCAGCAGGGAGGCTAAAGCTGGCGACAGGTAAGTCTCCTCCAATAAAAAATCTCCCCCCCCCCCGTTATCGCCCGACATGACGGGCGAACGAACGTTGCCAACTGAAATTTATTTATTTTGCTTTTATTCTTTTTCTCCTCATTATTTTAGCTCATCTAACATAGTCAGATGCAGCTTGTAGAATCGCATGAGCGTGCGTCTGTCCGGCCGTCCGGCCGTCCGTGCGAGCGTCCGTCCGTGCATCCGTGCGTCCGTCAACAGTTGGGCACAAATCTTAACCGCTCGACGTACGGTCACGATATTCGGGACGTGGGGGGGTAATCCGAAAACGATTTGGGATGTCGAAGCTGGGGGTCAAAGGTCAAAAGTCAAGAGGTGTAAAAGAAGGGGGAACATTTCCTCCTTAACTTAAGGTATAGGGAGGAAATGCAGAATTGCGGCACAAATCTAAACGGCTCAACCTAGGCTCGTAATAGTCGGTGTATTACTATAGCATCATGGTAGGAAAAGCCATCACTGTGCCGAAATTGGAAGTCACAGGTCAATGGGGCACAGGGCAGATTTTAGACATTTTCTGAGGATATGGTCTGACGGAGCGATTGAAAAACTTTTTTGTTTCAGCGGTGACCTACTATTTTTATGGCTTTATTGAAAGGACCATGAAATGTGCTTTCCACTGACGTGCGAAGAGTAAGTGTCTGATGACCTTTTGACCCTCAAGAGGAGGGTTAAACATGGGTTTGTCGACTGTTAACAAAGGACTGAACTGCTTTTGCTATTAGAGCCCCCTTCACCCGCCCCTCCCCCCACCCTCCCCATACAAATTAATGTAAAGGTTTCCATGTTATAGTATGAATATTGTATGCTAATATACATAAGTACTGCATTAGTGTATTAAAATCTCCAAAAACCGGTGTGTTTACGACCCTGATGTAAGCCAGCGACCTGTGATCGACGTGTAGTGGAGCATTACTATAAATCAGTCATTCATTCAGGTCTAAGACACAAATTTTTCATGTGGCATTTGGTTAGGTATATCTGTGTAGTTCAGTAATCTATTCAGTTCTTCTATATAACTCATGTGTCATTTGACGCGTGGTGCATTGGTCATATAGCTGTTATTCACTAATTCATTATGTTATTATCACTCGTTTTCTTCAGTTCGAAGACATTTAGTTGCGTATCTCGAAATCTAGCAAAAAGCTTGACTCTGACAAGGATTGCATGATTGTGTTGATACTGCTACTTAGTCTTTACTCCACGAATAGCGAATGAAGAGCAAAAATTAAAAGTACAGACTATTTGCTACCAATATATCTTTCCGTGTTTTCACACGATGCTTCGTAACTCATGAAATAGATTACAGGCATCAAGTGATTTATTAAGTGAATGTAAAATCATACCCTTAACGTTTCGCTTTTAATGCAAAAACCAAATATCAACCTCTCTCTGACTTGACGGTGTGGTTTATGTTACCTCGTTGTTTATATTTTCTTGCATTTAGAAGGTCATTATAGGGACACGTAGATTTGGTTAGATGAAGCTGGCTATTTAGGCTTTGCTGAACAATATTTAGAAACTCGTGGATTCCACATAGGCCTAAATAAAACTAGAAATTTAAAGCTAAAACATAAACAAATAAATAATGCGGCTGTAATCGGAGGACGTTGTATGTGTACATAAGGTTGTTGTGAACGTAGTTGCTTATCGTTGATTACCTTTCCGCGTGCATTCTCAGAACGCATCTGCTGTCTGCGCCTATATGCCCGCAATGCTGCCTGCAAGACATTGTCCAATCGGCTCTTGAATCAGGTTACTAGCGGAGTAGATACATCTTCGTATATCCATACAGTTTGGTTGGGCGCATGAAACACGCACTCGTTAAAACTAGGATTATTGATTGTGCTGATGGAGTTTGATCTCATAAGCTCATGCAGTTCAATGTTCATATATATACAATATACATATATATAATTATATTTTAGTATTTATATAGTGCGTATATTATCGTGTGTTACTCGCATGTCTTTGGGTAAATGCTATCCCCCGGGCGTGGAGGGAGGTTACCGCAACGTGGCAGCACTAGTGTTAGGATAGTGTTAGGATTGGGTAATGCTATCCCCCGGGCGTGGAGGGAGGTTACCGCAACGTGGCAGCACTAGTGTTAGGATAGTGTTAGGATTAGGGTTAGGGTCAGGATTAGAGTTAGGGTTAGGGTTAGGGTTAGGGTTTTTGCATCATGATATCTGTCCCCACACCATAGATTAATTTGTGTGGATCACATTACCTATATATAGCGCTCCGAAATATATATGTTTAGTGTTATGGTTATCGTTGGAGGTGTTGAAGTTAGCGTTACCGGATGAGTAATGATTTTGAAGTATACGTCAACTGTATCACGTGACCCTCCCTCCACGCCCGGGGGATAGCAACACCCCTTGTCTTTGTGCGTATAGAGCCTGTGTCTGCGTGCGTGCGTGCATGCGTGCATGCGTGCGTGCGCGCTGACGGTTATGCGTGCGGGCGTGCGTGATTGTGTGCGTGCGTGTGTGCGGCCGTGCATGCGTGCGTGCGTGCGGGCGGTCGTGATTGTGTGCGTGCGTGTGCGTGTGCGTGTGCGCGTGTGTGCGTGCGTGTGAGCGTGTGCGTGTGTATCTCAACAGCTATTTAATTGTTTTGCCAGATGTAATGATATACGGTAGACGCCGTGCCGAGCGTAAGAGGTGCTTATAGAACGCGGTAAAACACACGGCAAAAACTCGTCTCCATGGTGACGCATCCCAGCGGCAGACTCCCCGCCGAATAATGAGAAGCCATTTCAGAATCGTGCTCCGCGATGCGGTGTTTTCTGACGGAAGTAGAGGAGAAGATAAATGCAGCACAGCGGCAGCTGGTCTATGCAAAATAAGCGGCTATTTCCCTCCCATCGCGTAACTGAGAGTAACGTGCGTAGGCGGTGGTGGGAGAGAGTCAGGCAAGCTGGTAGGCAGGCAGGCAGGCTGGTAGGCAGGCAGGCAGGCAGGCAGGCAGGCAGGCAGGCAGGCTGGTAGGCAGGCATTGCAGGCGGTAAAGAAAAGCAGGCAGGCAGGCAGGCAGGCAGGCAGGCATTGCAGGCGGTAAAGAAAAGCAGGCAGGCTTGTAGGGCAGGCATTGCAGGCGGTAAAGAAAAGCAGGGCAGGCAGGCGGCTGGTAGGCGCAGTGCAGGTAACAAAGAGTGGCAGGCAGAGGTAACGAAAAAGGCAGGCAGGCAGCAGCTGGAAGAGGGCAGCATTGCAAGTGTGGTAAAGAAACAGCAGGCAGGCAGGCCTGGGTAGGTCAGGCCCATGCAAGGCGGTAAAGAAAAGCAGGCAGGCGGACAGGCAGGCAGGCTGGTAGGGCAGCAGTTGCAGGCGGTAAAGACAAAGCAAGGCAGCGCAAGACAGGCGAGGCAGGCAAGCAGGCATCTGCAGGCGGCGTGACAAGAAAAGCAGGCAGGCAGACAGGCAGGCAGGCAAGCAGGCATTTGCAGCGTAAACGAAAAGCAGCAGGCAGAGCAGCAGACAGGCAGGCATTGGCAGCGGTAAAGAAAAGAGGCAGGCAGACAGGCAGGCAGGTCAGCAGGCATGCAGACGGTAAATGAACAGCAGGCAGACAGCAGGCAGGCAAGCGAGGCATTGCAGCGCGGTAAAGAAAAGCAGGCAGGCAGGCAAGCAGGCATTGCAGGCGGTAAAGAAAAGCAGGCAGGCAGACAGGCAGGCAGACAGGCAAGCAGGCATTGCAGGCGGTAAAGAAAAGCAGGCAGGCAGACAGGCAGGCAGGCGGTAAAGCAGATAGGGATGCAGGCGTGCAGGCACTCGCACGACGGCCCGTTCACTGTTTATTCGGAGGGCGTCATACAATATCCCCAGCTAACAGGCTCTGCCCCCAGGGACTTCCTGGCCCGGCAATATTCATAACCCCGAGGCGGGCGTCTGGAAAAATGATAATCGGGAAGAAGTCCGCCGAAAAAAAGAGCGTTTAACCCTCGAGGCCCGGAAAGCCAATTAAACTGCTCCCAGAAAACAAAGTAGTCGTGTCGGAATGTTCTGAGAGCTGGGATATTGTTTGCCTTCGTCTCAGTCTCCAGACAGAATTAGAGAGAGAGGGGGAGAGAGAGCGCACGAGAGCGAGAGAGAGAGAGAGAGAGAGAGAGAGAGAGAGAGAGAGAGAGAGAGAGAGAGAGAGAGAGGAGAGAGAGAAGAGAGAGAGCGCGAGAGAGAGCGAGAGACGTGGGGAGAGAGGAGAGAGAGAGAGAGAGGCTGCTGGAAACTCTTATCAGCAGGGTCCGTATGTCGCTGAACCACGTCCAGTTTAACCTTTACTTCTCACTATTGCCCAAATGAGTAACTAGTAGCAACACATAACAGTAAACGAGTAAGATTTTGTTTTCGCGGGGCATTTCTTTTCGAGTAAATATATTTGTGTCCTGAAATGCCATCATTGGCCTATGGCATCATGGCAAATGGCATCATAGGAATATGCTATTTCCAAGCTCCCATCGTTATGTGTGGCCGTGCAGTGGCATGGCCACACCTAACAGGCATTAATATAGGGCAGTGTTGTGAAAACGCCTCCTAAATACGGTGTTGCGAACAGAAAAACAAACACTGGTTGTCGTCATTTCCGTCGCGTTTATTATCGTTCGCCCGGTT
>NW_014577642.1:0-37637 GCF_000485595.1 Priapulus caudatus | reverse complement strand
GAAACGCGCAGCAGTATGTGCATGCAACCGCAGCCAGTAGCGCGGACACGCAGCTTCCACTCTCCCGTTATCAACACCGATCTGACGAGGGAGTGTGGCTAAATGACAGCTGCAGTGCATCGCAGAGGCAGGGGTGCATGGGTCAAAGTTCACAATTGAGGGGTGGTTACCAAGCGGGAGTCAGCTCGTGTGGTCTATACGAGATGGTCGGAAACGTGTTCGGATACCACTAATAAGTTATATATAATATAAAAATTATAATATAATAAATAAAAATAATATAATTATATAATTATTAATATAATCAGTTATGTATTTATTCTGCAAATGCTTAAAAGCAAAGATTCTTCCATTATCAAGATAAAATTCTACTTCTATTTCCCGCGCATAATTAGCGTGCGCACATCGGTAAGGTACTTTGCTATGTACTGTAACTAGAATTGAACTTGACTTTGTAGTTTATTGATTCAACGTGTGTAACTGGGATACACAGGATTGTCGCGGCACTCAGAATGAGTGTATCTGCATGAATATCAAATATCCATACAGCTACCCAGTGGTCAACACAGGTCGGGTGCAGCTACTATACGTTTGTGAACTACAGTAGTTCTAATATGTTTCTAAGAGGCATATGGTGCATCATTAATTAGTCATATAACAGCATTAGGGATAGCGTGCGGTAGTGGGGTCACCGATAGGCACCATGCATATGCGCAGTCCGGCATCGGTGGGTGCGTGGGTGCATATATCACGGTAATATACGCGCTGAATATAAAGCGTAGTGTGAAGCGAAAGTGTTGTGAGGTTGGAGTGGGTCACGCACGTCTCTGCTCAGGATTTATACTCGCATGTCTTGCTGCGGCTTCTTCCTCGGCTTTCGTGCCTCATTCGCTCGGGCTCTGTATGGTGACTTGGCATCACATATGGTAGCTCTATCTTCTTCTGTATAATGGCTTGGCATCACATATGACTTCACGTCGCGAAGAACGCCTAGTAGAAGCTCTAGCTCTCTGCGCTAGTGTGACACTGCGTAGAACATGACTCAGGATGTTGTAGGGTCATGGAAAAGTGTTTAACGTGCGTGTGATGGGCGATGTCACGATAGCAGTAGCAAAAACACTATATATGCTGCATATATATTTATATATATATATATTTATTTATTTATTTTGATGTAAAGCTAATGCCGTATCGCGTAGGCTTAACCTATATTTTACGAGCCTCAACATCAACATTATCATCATCATCATCATCATCATCATCATCATCATCATCATCATCATCATATTATTATTATTATTATATTGATTCTCACCATAACCCTAGCCCTAACCTGACTCTAACACTACCGCTTACTTAATCGAGACCCCAGCTTGTACATAAGGGAGTCCTAAAGTGTAGGCTTCATTTGCTGACAGCCAGTACCTTTATCATGATCATGATCATATCAAGAGCGTATTAAGAAGGGCCTTCCTAATACGCTCGTGATCATATGTATGCTCTTCTCACATAGACTAGTGTATCTCTGTGTGCAATATCTGTTTGTTTTTACATGCTTTGGCATCCAGGAGGGATGACAGCGCGGTAATGTTATGGCCCGGAGTCACGAAGAAGATGCCGTTGCTGTATTCAGAGCAGACGCCATCCATGGGAAGCCATCCTCTGTTTCTGCGCGTCTTGGGAGGTGCGTATAGTAACCTAGCTAGCCACGGTTTCCGTAGCGATTGAATGAGTGACAACAAGATTGTTTAAATTTGAACCAATTGTGATTTTTTGTATTATATTCACGTAACTAACGTTTCACGCGTTCAATGGGGTGTAAATTTGTAATAATTTTATTTATTATTAGTAATAAATTAAGTAGTGAGTTAGAGAAAAGCAGCACGGCATTTACTATATGTTGTGACATATGTAAAGGCCGTGCGCAAGGTGGACCAAGGTGGTGGGAGAAGTTTTGTAATCCTTTCATTTTCATCATGAAAAGTGACGTCTCCACACATAGAAGTGCACTCAAGGGCATTCAAGATGGAGCAAAATAACAGGAAACACTTTACCCCTCATACTAAATTAAGTGACGCGTCTGCACGCAGAGAATACAACATGGCGTTCAAGATGAAGCAAAATAACAGCAAAACACTTTATTATTCATAAAAATTATATAAAAAGGCTAATTTAACAAAATAAAAAGCTAATTTAACAAAATAAAAGCTTTACTCCACATACTAATTAAGCACGCATCTTGCACGCAGAGAAATACAACATGGCGTTCAAATGGAGCAAAATAAAAGCAAGCGCTTTATTCTTCATACTACACGTCTTCCACGCAGAGAAATACAACATGGCGTTCAAGATGGTGAGCACCGAGTGTCGGCTGGTGCGGCAGCTGCTGGCGGCGCACGGCTTCCACGAGGTGCACGCGAACAGCGGCGGCTTCTCGCTCATGTGGATCGGCTCGCACGTGAACCGCTACTCTGCTGCGCAACTTCAAGGAGCACCAGAAGATCAACCACTTTCCCGCGCTCGTACGAGGTGACGCGCAAGGACCGCCTGTGCAAGAACGTGCAGCGCATGCAGCGCGCCAAGGTACGTGCGTGGGTGTGTGTGTGCGTGTGTGTGTGCTGTGCGCTGCGTGCGTGTTGCGCGCTGAGTATGTGTCTTGTAGGTGTGTTGTGTGTGTGTGCGTGCGTGCGTGCGTGCGTGCGTGCGTGCGTGCGTGCGTGCGTGCGCGCACGTGTTTGTGGTGTGTGTGTGTGTCGTGTGCGTGCGTGCATGCGTGCGTGCGTGCGTGTGTGTGCGTGCGTGCGTTCGTGCGTGTATGTGTGTGTTTGTGCTTTTGTGTGCGTGCGTGCGTGCGTGCGTGTGTGCGTGTTTGTGTGTGTAAAGGGAGTTTGTTATGCTCCCCAAATTTCAATCCACTTACTAATATTCTAACTTTCCTAATAACTAGGTCTGGCCATAGTGACTGAAGTGAATCCATACCCCACATTACGTAGTATGTGTCCATTCCCCCTTTCAGACTAGCTATGATCTGTTCATAGCGAGTGGATTGTCTCTATACCCCTATATTATGTAGTGTTCGTCTACTTGCTTATAGTAGTTGCAGTCTAACTATCGTCCATGGCCATAGCTAGTAGAGTGAATTTATCACGCCCCATGTTAAACTTATTGCAAGTAACAATGAGCAGCAAGTTATTCACTTTGGTTTATTCATGCGGTTAGTACGGCAGGATGTGTTTAGCTGCCTCTGTGACTGTGATTCGACTGATAAAAAAAATTCTAATGATAACCCAAGTTTCAGCATTATTGTCAGTTAAATTATCGTTTATTAATGTTACTTGCAAACTTGCGTAAACATCAGTGAGAAATCAATAAAATATGTAAATTTCCTGTGTTTATCTTGGGTAATGCATTTCACGTGCTGCCTTTGGTGGCGACGAAGAAAGTTGTGTTTTTGTGTTTTTGTGTTTCATTATCAGCTAACGACGACTAGTCAAGAGAAACGAAGTGCCGCGAAGCTCAAACGTATAATTCAAGTGATGCGTAACAAAACACAAACGACTTACGATCTTTTTTCGATTTTCTCGTACGTCGGTAAACCGCGAGCCAATTAAGATTTCGCAGAACTTTTGCAATTTTCTTGTTAGACGGCGGCCGGGGTAAAAAACGCGATGTGGCGGTTTTTCATCGCTGCAAACAAACACCAGGTGGCTCGCTAATTGTGCCCACAATCGCTCGCTTACACAGATGAAGATTCCACTAGTAGATATATCTCCCTGAGTGCTACTTACTAAGAGATGAGAGGATGTACACTATATGGTGATAAATAACATGCTTTTCTGTGTTTGTTGTTGATTCAGGGCAAGAAATACTTTGACTTCATACCTGAGAGCTACCTACTGCCGACAGAGTTCCAGGATTTCAGCAGTAGGTCTAATTATGAAATAAAACTGCGTGTGGGATGGTTTTTGTGCCGCTCTGCTTTCACTGTGTTCAATATCTCAGCAGCTGTATAATACAGCCCATAAATTCACAATGTTAATCACTATATAACGTCTGCACCAGATTTCGTCTAACAAACCTGCTAATTATGCTTCCACTAACAAGTTGTCTTTATTGTCGTAATTAACCGGGTATCTTTGCCCTTAATATTTGCAATTTACAGGGCAATTTTACTTTTCACTTTTTTAGTTGCAATTAGCTTGATTATTTTTGCCCTTTATAGATGCTATTAACAGTGTAGCTTTGACCTTTATAGTTGCAATTAACGGAGTATATTTGCCCTTTATGGATACAATTAACAGATTATCTTTGCCCTTTATAGTTCTTATAAACGGTGTATATTTTCCCATTATAGTTACAGTTAACAGAGTATTATTTCCCTTTATAGATGCTATTAACAGTGTAGCTTTGCCCTTTATAGTTGCAATTAACTGGGTATTTATTTGGGGTATGTGAACATATCAATAATCACACGCATTCCTCCACCTCTTCACTAAACTCTTAATTGGCTCAGAGTGCTGGCAAAAACCTCGATAAATCGGTCTTGTTTGCCGTATCACTAGTCGTGAAAAAAACGCCCTGCAGCCGTAAGAAATTAAGCTGTCGTCAGTGCGTCGATGTCGATGGCAGTGAAAAATTTGAGGCATCGTGTGCGTGATTCGATCAGGCTATAGTTGCAATTGCTGGCAACAGTTTCTAGTTTGAAATTTTAACAGTGAACATGATAAATTGTTACGAGACAAATCAGTGAACACCCTCGAGACATTTTTGACTCTGTAAGAAGTTTTCTTTATAAGCTTATTACAATTGAAATCTACATCACGTATTTATATATGTGTGTGCGTGCGTGCGTGTGTGCGTGCGTGCGTGCGTGCGTGCGTGCGTTCGTGCGTGTGTGTGTGTCATATCATTTGTTCCCATCACTACGTGATGTAGCAACCCAATAGTGTTTTACCTTATAGTATTCATGGGCTACTTTTCCTCTTTCTTGTTCTGCTTCTTTTTTTCTTCTACTGTTGATACTAATGCAAATTAAAGTAATCCTCAAAGACTTCATACCATCAATCATACCTTAAATAATTTAAAGTCAATGATTAAAATAGATTCATAGCACTGATTGTAGCAGCAATTTAGATATAGTACCCTTTTCGTTTGTACGTATCAGGTGCCTTCATTAAAGACAAGTGTCCGTGGATCGTGAAACCTGTAGCCTCCTCGAGAGGGCGAGGCATCTCAATCGTGACTCACGTAAGTCTTGCTCTAGTCATAACTCAAGTCACGCCATAAACCCCATCACGTTGACACGCGTGCTGCCTTTAAGCTACACCATGTAGCGTAGAAGATGAATGAAGGCTGAACTGGTATAGATCCGTGAGTGATGTATCGTTGAAGATATAGTATTTCGTCGATTGAGGTTATTGAGCTTCTACTGAGATATGCGTGCTACAGCTGTGATGATGAGACTGCATCACTCCTCAAATATAGAATGTAAGAAACATATCGTCCAAATATAGCATTTATTAATAAGATTAGGAGTAGATCGACGTGAGTGTGACATGCTAAAACACTGTATGTTCATCGCTCACTAGTCTACTTATCATTTGTTTATGTTTAACTTGATAAACTTGAACTCAAAAGTTACCTTAAACATTCGGCTTTATTTAGCCTTGCCACTGATCATTTTTCCTGTCATCACGATCTAGAATACTGAAAATACATTATTGTACATACGCAATTTTATATTATTGTAGGATGCAACAATAATATGTTATTGATCTTTTGTAGAATATTACATAAACAGAATTATATAATTGTTATTATTTAGGACACAGCAATATTATAATAGTCTTATAATATAGGATATTCAACAATATTATTGTTGTTATTTCTTACAGCCTGACCAAGCTCCATTGGATGATCCTATGGTTGTATCCCGGTACATTCAGAATCCTCTGCTCATAGATGGTACGTGTAAACACTGAGGCAAGCAGACACATGCCACACTGCGTGCGTGTGCGTGTGTAGCCTATACTATTTTCAGCGTAAGTGATGCAGATATTTATGAGAAGTGAATAAACCTGTACTGATACTTGCCTGTATGGCATGCATGAAATTACGTTATCCAAACATTATTTACTCTGGTTCTATGTATAAGTCATATACATAGGTGTATACATATTTATCAATACATACTTATAATGTTCTATACATGATATCAGGAGTGCATAATGTAGAGATGTGTTAGATTATTGTTATCTCTCTATCTCTTGTGCAGTGCATGGCCACACTAACAGGCATTAATATAGGGCAGTGTTGTGAAAACGCCCTCCTAAATACGGTGTTGCGAACAGAAAAACAAACACTGGTTGTCGTCATTTCCGTCCGTTTATTATCGTTCGCCGGTGGTTTGTTGCTGCTTGTTGTTGTTTATTACCGTGCGTGTAACGCAGTAATGTTGTTGTTTATCGTTAGGAGCTGTACGCGCCACGGAATGCGCGCAGGCAGTGCGGAAATGTAAGCCTACATTATTCATGCCACCCCTCCCCCAGAATGTGATTATAACCCGCTTCCCACACATAGCTGGACCTTACATAATGTTACGCCGTGCACCAGTGCTAGCCCGGCGCGCGGAAACGCGCAGCAGATTGGCATGGCAACCGCAGCCAGTAGCGCGGACACGCAGCTTCCACTCTCCCGTTATCAACACCGATCTGACGAGGGAGTGTGGGCTAATGACAGCTGCAGTGCATCGCAGAGCAGGGGGTGCATGGGTCAAAGTTCACAATTGAGGGGTGGTTACCAAGCGGGAGTCAGCTCGTGTGGTCTATACCGAGATGGTCGGAAACGTGTTCGGAATACCACTAATAAGTTATATATAATAATAAAAATAATAATATAAATTATAATATAATAAATAAACATAATATAATTATATAAATTATAATATAATCAGTTATGTATTTATTCTGCAAATGCTTAAAAGAAAGATTCTTCCATTTATCGAGATAAAATTCTACTTCTATTTTCCCGCGCATAATTAGCGTGCGCACATCGGGTAAGGTACTTTGCTATGTACTGTAACTAGAATTTGAACTTGACTTTGGTAGTTTATGATTCACGTGTGTAACTGGGATACACAGGATTGTCCGGCACTCAGAATGAGTGTATCTGCGTGAATATCAAATATCCCATACAGCTACCCAGTGTCAACACAGGTCGGGTGCAGCTACTATACGTTGGTGAACTACAGTAGTTCTAATATGTTTCTAAGAGGCATATGGTGCATCATTAATTAGTCATATAACAGCATTAGGGATAGCGGTGCGGTAGTGGGGGTCACCGATAGGCAACCATGCATATGCACAGTCCGGCATCGGGTGGGTGCGTGGGTGCGTATATCACGGTAATATACGCGCTAATTTAAAGCGTATGTGAAGCGAAAGTGTTGTGAGGTTGGAAGTGGGTCACGTCACGTCTCCTGCTCAGGATTTATACTCGCATGTCTTCGCTCGGCTTCTTCGCTCGGGCTTTCGTGGCTCTTTCGCTCGGGCTTCTGTATAGTGACTTGGCATCACATATGGTAGCTCTATCTTCTTCTGTATAATGGCTTGGCATCACGTATGGTAGCTCTATCTTCTTCTGTATAATGGCTTAATTGGCATCACGTATGGTAGCTCTAGCTATTTCTGTTGCCTGGGTTGGCATCACGTATGACTTCACGTCGCGGAAGGAACGCCTAGTAGAAGCTCTAGCTCTCTGCGCTAGTGTGACACTGTGTATGAACATGACTCAGCATTGTTGTAGGGGTCATGGGAAAAGTGTTTAACGTGTGTGTGATGGGCGATGTCACGATAGCAGTAGCAAAAACACTATATATGCTGCATATATATTTATATATTTATTTATTTATTTATTTATTTTGATGTAAAGCTAATGCCTGTTGATCGCGTAGGCTTAACCTATATTTTACGAGCACCAACATCAACATTATCATCATCATAATCATCATCATCATCATCATCATCATCATCATCATCATAATTATTAATTATTTATTGATTCTCACCATAACCTACGCCCCTAACCTGACTCTAACACTACCGCTTACTAATCGAGACCCCAGCTTGTACATAAGGGAGTCCTAAAGTGTAGGCTTCATTTGCTGACAGCCAGTACCTTTATCATAGATCACGATCATATCAAGAGCGTATTAAGAAGGGCCTTCCTAATACTCGTCGATCATATGTATGGCTCTTCTCACATAGACTAGTGTATCTCTGTGTGCAATATCTGTTGTGTTACATGGCTTTGGCATCCAGGAGGGATGCCAGCGCGGTAATGTTATGGCCCGGAGTCACGAAGAAGATGCCGTGCTGGTATTCAGCAAGCACACCTCATGGAAGCCATCCTCGTTTTTCTGCGCCGTCTTGGAAGGTGCGTATAGTAACCTAGCTACCGCACGGTTTCCGTAGGCGATTGAATGAGTGACAACAAGATTGGTTTAAATTGAACCAATTGTTGATTTTTGTATTATATCACGTAACTAACGTTTCACGCGTTCAATGGGGTTAAATTTGTAATAATTTATTTATTATTAGTAATAAATTAAGTAGTGGAGTTAGAGAAACAGCAGCACGGCATTTACTATATGTTGTGACATATGTAAAGCGCGTGCGCAAGGTGGACCAAGTGGTGGGAGAAGTTTTGTAATCCTTTCATTTTTCATCATGAAAAGTGACGTCTCCACACATAGAAGTGCACTCAAGGGCATTCAAGATGGAGCAAAATAACAGGAAACACTTTACCCCTCCATACTAAATTAAGTGACGCGTCTGCACGCAGAGAATACAACAATGGCGTTCAAGATGAAGCAAAATAACAGCAACAACTTTATATTCATAAAAATTATATAAAAGCTAATTAACAAAATAAAAAGCTAATTTAACAAAATAAAAAGCTTTACTCCACATACTAAATTAAGCCACGCACTTGCACGCAGAGAAATACAACATGGCGTTCAAATGGAGCAAATAAACAAGCGCTTTATTCTTCATACTACACGTCTTCCACGCAGAGAAATACAACATGGCGTTCAGATGGTGAGCACCGAGCGCTCGCGTGCGGCAGCTGCTGGCGGCGCACGGCTTCCACGAGGTGCACGCGAACAGCGGCGGCTTCTCGCTAATGTGGATCGGCTCGCACGTGAAACCCTACCTGCTGCGCAACTTCAAGGAGCACCAGAAGATCAACCACTTCCCGCGCTCGTACGAGGTGACGCCGCAGGACCGCCAGACCCTGTGCAAGAACGTGCAGCGCATGCAGCCGCCAAGGTACGTGCGTGGGTTGTGTGTGTGTGTATGTGTGCTGCCGTGCGTGCGTGTGCGCGCTGAGTATGTGTCTGTGTTAGTGTGTGTGTGTGTGCGTGCGTGCGTGCGTGCGTGCGTGCGTGCGTGCGTGCTGGTGCGTGCGCGCACGTGTTTGTGTGTGTGTGTGTGTGTGTGTGTGTGCGTGCGTGCGTGCATGCGTGCGTGCGTGTGTGTGTGTGCGTGCATTCGTGCGTGCGTGTATGTGTGTGTTTGTGCTTTTGTGTGTGTGCGTGCGTGCGTGTGTGCGTGTTGTGTGTGTAAAGGAGTTTGTTATGCTCCCCAATTTCAATCCACTTACTATATTCTAACTTTCCTAATAACTAGGTCTGGCCATAGTGACTGAAGTGAATCCATACCCCACATTACGTAGTATGGTGTCCATTCCCCCTTTCAGACTAGCTATGATCTGTTCATAGCGAGTGGATTGTCTCTATACCCTATATTATGTAGTGTTCGTCTACTTGCTTATAGTAGTTGCAGTCTAACTATCGTCCATGGCCATAGCTAGTAGAGTGAATTTATCACGCCCCATGTTAAACTTATTGCAAAGTAACAATGAGCAGCAAGTTATTCACTTTGGTTTATTCATGCGGTTAGTACGGCAGGATTGTTTTAGCTGCCTCTGTGACTGTGATTCGACTGATAAAAAAAATTCTAATGATAACCCAAGTTTCAGCATTATTGTCAGTTAAATTATCGTTTATTAATGTTACTTGCAAACTTGCGTAAACATCAGTGAGAAATCAATAAAATATGTAAATTTCCTGTGTTATCTTGGGTAATGCATTTCACGTGCTGCCTTTGGTGGCGACGAAGAAAGTTGTGTTTTTGTGTTTTTGTGTTTCATTATCAGCTAACGACGACTAGTCAAGAGAAACGAAGTGCCGCGAAGCTCAAACGTATTAATTCAAGTGATGCGTTAACAAAACACAAACGACTTACGATCCTTTTTTCGATTTTGCTCGTACGTCGGTAAACCGGCGAGTCAATTAGACTTTCGCAGAAACTTTTGCAATTTTCTTGTTAGACCGGCGGCCGGGTAAAAAACCGATGTGGCGGTTTTTTCATCGCTGCAACAAACACCCAGGTGCTCGCTAATTGTGCCCAATCGCTCGCTTACACAGATGAAGATTCCACTAGTAGATATATCTCGCCTGAGTGCTACCTTACAAGAGATGAGAGGATGAGTGTATGGTGATAATAACATGCTTTTGTGTTTGTTGTTGATTCAGGGCAAGAATACTTTGACTTCATACCTGAGAGCTACCTACTGCCGACAGAGTTCCAGGATTTCAGCAGTAGGTCTAATTAGAAATAAAACTGCGTGTGGGATGGTTTTTTTGTGCCGCTCTCGCTTTCACTGTGTTCAATACTCGCAGCTGTATAATACAGCTCATTCAGAATTCACAATGTTATTCACATTATAACGTCTGCACCAGATTTCGTCTAACAAACCTGCTAATTATGCTTCCACTAGCCAGTGTCTTTATTGTCGTAATTAACCGGGTATCTTTGCCTCTTAATATTGCAATTTACAGGGCAATTTTACTTTTTACTTTTTTAGTTGCAATTAGGCTTGATTATTTTTGCCCTTTATAGTTCCATAAGCGGTGATATTTTCCCTTATATTTACAGTTATCAGAGTATTATTTCCCTTTATAGATGCTATTAACAGTGTAGCTTTGCCCTTTTAGGTTGCAATTAACTGGGTATTTATTTGGGGTATGTGAACATATCAATGATCACCACGCATTTCTTCCACCTCTTCACTAAACTCTTAATTGGCTGCAGAGTGCTGGCAAAAACGCTCGACAAATCGTCTTGTTTGCCGTATCACTAGTCCGTGAAAAAAAACGCCTGCTGCAGCCGTAAGAAATTAAGCTGTCGTCAGGTGCGTCGTATGTCGATGGCAGTGAAAAATTTGAGGCATCGTGTGCGTGATTCGATCAAGGCTATAGTTGCAATTGCTGGCAACAGTTTCTAGTTTGAAATTTAACAGTGAACATGATAAATTGTTAACGAGACAAATCAGTGAACACCTCTCGAGACATTTTTGACTCTGTAAGAAGTTTTCTGTATAAGCTTATTAATTGAAATCTACATCACGTATTATATATGTGTGTGTGCGTGCGTGCGTGCGTCGTGCGCGTGCGTGCGTGCGTTGGCGTGCGTTCGTCGTGTGTGTGTGTTCATATCATTTTGTTCCCATCACTACGTGATGTAGCTAGCCAATAGTGTTTTATCCTGAAAGTATTCCATGGCTACTTTTCCTCTTCTGTTCTGCTTCTTTTTTTCTTCTACTGTTGAACGAATGCAAATTAAAGTAATCCTCAAGACTTCATACCATCAATCATACCTAAAATAATTTAAAGTCAATGATTAAAATAGATTCATAGCACTGATTGTAGCAGCAATTTTAGATATAGTACCTTTTCGTTGTACGTATCAGGTGCCTTCATTAAAGACAAGTGTCCGTGGATCGTGAACGCTGTAGCTCCTCGAGAAGGGCGAGGCATCTCAATCGTGACTCACGTAAGTCTTGCTCTAGTCATAACTCAAGTCACGCCATAAACCCCATCCACGTTGACACGCGTGCTGCCTTTAAGCTACACCATGTAGCGTAGAAGATGATGAGGCTGAACTGTATAGATCCGTGAGTGATGTATCGTTGAAGATATAGTATTTCGTCGATTGAGGTTTTGAGCGTTACTGACAGATATGCGTGCTACCAGCTGTGATGATGAGACTGCATCACTCGTCAAATATAGAATGTTAAGAAACACTATCGTCCAAATATAGGCATTTATTAATAAGATTAGAGTAGATCGACGTGGAGTGTGACATGCTAAAACACTGTATGTTCATCGCGTCGACTAGTCTACTTATCATTTGTTTATGTTTAACTTGATAAACTTGAACTCAAAAGTTACCTTTAAACATTCGGCTTTATTTAGCCTTGCCACTGATCATTTTTCCTGTCATCACGATCTAGAATACTGAAAATACATATTGTTACATACGCAATTTATATTATTGTAGGATGCAACAATGATATGTTATTGATCTTTTGTAGAATATTACATAAACAGAATTATATAATTGTTATTATTTAGGACAGCAGCAATATTATAATAGTCTATAATATAGGATATTCAACAATATTATTGTGGTTATTTCTTACAGCCTGACCATGCTTCCATTGATGATGCCTATGGTTGTATCCCGCCGGTACATTCAGAATCCTCTGCTCATAGATGGTACGTGTAAACACTGAGGCAAGCAGACACATGCCACACTGTGTGGTGTGTGCGTGTGGAGCCTATAGCTATTTTCAGCGTAAGTGATGCAGATATTTAATGAGAAGTAAATAACACTGTACTGATACTTGCCTGTATGGCATGCATGAAATACGTTATCCAAACATTATTTACTCTGCTCTCTCTCTCTCTGCTCTCGTCTCTCTCTCTCTCTCTCTCTTTCGTCTCTCTCTCTTCTCTCTCTCTCTCTCTCTCTCTCTCTCATCTCTCTCTCCTCTCTCTCTCTCTGCTCTCTCTCTCTCTCTCTCTCTCTCTCTCTCTCTCTCTCTCTCTCTCTCTCTCTCTCTCTCTCCTCTCTCCTCTCGTCTCTCAATCTCTCCTCTCTGCGTCTCCCATCATCTTCCCGCGATCAGGCGCCGTCTAGCCTCTACTCTCCTGTAGCAGTCATCGAAATATCTGCTCTCTCTCTCCGTCTTCTCTCTCTCCTCTCTCTCTCATCCTCTTCTCCTCCCTCTCCTCTCCTCCTCTCTCTCTCTCAACTCCATCGTTCTCTGTCTCCACTCTCCGCATCTCTCCTCTCTTTCCCCCTCTCCAGTTCTCTCTCTCTCGCTTCTCTCCTCCTCTCGATCGTCTCCTCGCTCTCATCTCGTCTCCTCTCTCTTCCTCTCTCTCCTCTCATTCTCTCTTCGTCTCTCTCTCTCCTCAGTCTCTCATCTCCTCTTTTTTCTTTCTGTCTCACCTCTCTCTCTTCTCCTCTCTCCTCTCTCTCCTTCTCTCATCTCCTCTTCTCTCTCTCTCTCTCCTCTCTCTCTCTTCCTCTCTCTCTTCCTCCCTCTTCTCTCATCTCCTCTCTCTCTCTCTCTCTCTCTCTCTCTCTCTCTCTCTCTCTCTCTCTCTTCTCTTCTATATATATATATATATATATATATATATATATATATATATATATCACACAACATCATAGGTTCACTACACCACACTATAACTTCACAGTATCATTAAATATGCATCACATTCATGTCACATTGTCTCATCTCACGCGAATCTTCTTCATCGTCTCAGGCTTCAAGTTTGATGTGCGTCTGTACGTCGGCGTGACGTCGTACGACCCTCTCGTCGTCTACCTGTACGAGGAGGGGCTGGCTCGCTTCGCCACTGTCAAGTACGACGAGACGTGCCGGCAGTACCACAACCAGTGCATGCACCTCACCAACTACAGCCTCAACAAGAAGAGTGACAGATATGTCAGGTAATCGAAGATCTGCACATGGGACTGCGTGCATAGAAAATGCCATATTTAGTCCATTAGCATGTATAATACTAGATATTTGTGCTATATGCTTATATAGTACTAGATATATGCACTATAATGACTATATGCATATTTAACACTAGATGCAGTCTCACAAGAATAGTGATAGATATGTCAGGTAATTGAAGTTTTCGTCTATCTATAGTTCTCAACTATTTGTTGTTACGATCTCATTGCCTGCTCCCTTGAAATTTTCTTTGTGTATTATTGGAAATATTTTTCTATAAAGAAATCAGTATCTTGAAAACCCAGTTACATGGAATGTATTTTTATCAAAAAATTGGTCAAGCAGTAAATTTACCATATTTAAGAATTTTACTTGCAGCCACAAATCGGAAATTACAACATCAGTGCAAGCGACGTTACACATAGATTCAGAAACTATTACATGCATTGAGAGTTTCATCACATATATCAATATATGTTTCATCACGTAGATTCAGAAACATCTACATGCATTGAGAGTTTCATCACATATATCAATCTGCATGCATTGCTGCGCAGGATTACATTGTGGAGAGAGTTAAAAAAAACAAATGAATTAAAAGGTGCATTATTTGTGTGTTCTTCTTGCAGGTGCGAAGATCCGGACATAGAGGATTTCGGAAACAAGTGGTCGATGAGTGCTATGCTGCGATACCTGAAGTCTCAGGGACACGACACAACTAGTGAGTAAATATATAGCTAATCGAAAAGAAATCAAGTCAATGAACAATATCATATGCAATTCAGTGAAGAAGCTTATAATTGTGCTATCAAGTACCAATTACTTTACTCACTGTATTCAAACTTGCGTGTAAAAGATAGATAGCGTGGAAGACGTTTTAAATGTTAATATAGGCGCTTGGTTGTGCTTGGTACGAGCTGAATCATTTGGTAGTTTAACAACTGTAAAATAGTGATAATTGTAAACCGTATCACAGAACTAATTAAAAACTACCAGCTCCACTTCTTCATTCCCTTACTATATTTTCTACAGCATGTTAGAAGAAGAATTTCATCAGATGCTTACTCAAGCAGTTCAATTAGTTTAGGTTGCATATAGTAAAGGGCGAGTATATGTAAAAGTCTAATTAAGTCATTCGTAATGTATTTTTGTGACTAATCACGTGATGAATAGCATCTATATACATGAAATACCACGTATCTGTCCATATTGTGTAGTAATATTTATAATTTTATTTAGAGTTTATGGTGATTCTAGACATCGAATTCCAAGATTCGTAAATCGCACATGTGTGCCTGACTCGGATGTATTTTTACTCAATTTCAGAGCTGATGGCAAGAATAGAAGATCTCATCATAAAGACTTTGATCTCAGCAGAGCTGCCGATAGCTACTGCTTGCAAGATGTACATGCCCTACCGCAGCAACTGCTTTGGTAAGACTGCAGCCACTAGAAAATTTGGTTTCAGGGCAGGAAAATTACTCCTAGAATAAAATTGTTCCAGTAATGTTAGTGACTGGAAGATTGTTTCAATGAAAATTCGTTCTGGAAAAACTAGTAACAGGAAAACTGTTACAAAGAGTTGCTTAGGAGAGAAGGGGTGAGGAAAGGGGACGAGAGGAAGGCATCTTGTTCACATCTGCCTTCTTCCTCCTCCCCACCTATATATGAGATTTGTTTTAAACCAATGCATTCATGTTTGGTTTCCAATTTTCCCTGAAGGTTAATGCAAACACATCTCTTTGCAGTGAAAGGCAATTGCTAAAGAAAATAAAAAGAGTGCCCACATGTTGAATACGTTGTGAACCATTCACGCGTTGGCAAACACACTTACATGAAAAGTTTATAGATAAAGAGTTCAGTCGGAGCGTATTTTTCTGTGTGTGTGTTTATGCTATGTAATTTTTTTCAGAGATCTACGGTTTTGACATTTTAATCGACGATACGTTTAAACCTTGGGTGCTGGAGGTGAATTTATCTCCTTCCTTAGCCTGGTATGTTTCCACACATCAGTTTCAAGTCTCACATTCACTGCCCATCCTCCTATCATCCTTAACTAATATTTATGTGCAATAATTATATCATTGAGCCTTATACGTATTCATACAGCAATTCTAATCTCATATTTATAGATAGTCTTGTATTCCTGTGTGATATTTGTATACATATATCAGTTACACGCTAAAGTTGGTGTTTATGTTTCGTGCAGTGATACTCCCCTGGATCTCAGAGTCAAGTCTGGAATGGCTGCAGACATGTTCAATTTAGCAGGTATTGGAGATGCTATTTCCACTCTGGTACTATACTTTTGGATCTATGCTTGAAATCTTCAATGGTGTAGCTAATGCACAATAAACGTATGAAGCCTTTAAAACGCAATATTCCCGTTTAACCCTTTTTTCTGTGGATGGCTAGTTAAGAATAGACTAATAGATATTTCACTGCATTTACTTTTGCAGGTTTTGGCCTACATGATCCCATTACATCGCAGAAGTTCCAACAGGCCAGAAATAGCATTATAAACCAGCCCTCTGCAAACAGCACTCGGCCAGTAAATAACCTAGCTGCACCTCGTAAATTATAAGGGGTATATAGGTCTGGAGTAAAAGCAATAGTGCAGATGTAGGTTAATTCAATGTAGATAGGTACCTGGTAATATTAGATGGGCATATATATTATTACCTATCTGCTCTCGCATCGATCTCACTTCAACCATCCCCTCCAGTTACCCGTGTTTGAAACCGTTTAATTGGTTGTGCTGCTAGTTACCAGTTTCATTGCAACAGTATTAAATACTACTCGTATTTAATTCCAAATAGTAACAGTGGCTAGAATTATTATTTGATTATTTTCAAATCCAGCAGCTTAAATATCTCTGAAAACCGACATGCACGTTACACACAGTTACGCATATTCTCTCACCGAATCTATCCCCTGTCTCTGAACAGGCACCGTAACAGAATAACTACTTACCACGCACATCTAATAAATGTGACATAATTATAATAATATAATAAATATGAAAATAATAAAAATAAAAATAAAAATAATAAATATTTTTATATAATGAGAATTGTGTGTATAATAAACATCATAAATATAATAAACATCATAAATATAATAAATTCGCCGCTGTGTGACTCTCTCTCGCGCAGAAGCCACGCACACAGCAGATGCCGTCACAGAGGAGGCGGCATGTCGTGCGGTCGAACCTGTCGCCGGACGAACGCCGCGTGCTGCGCATCGTTCGGGAGGAACATCACCGCCGCGGCGGCTTCGTGCGAATCTTCCCCACGCCCTTCACCTGGGAGCAATACTCGTACGTGCACGCACCCTGGCTCTCACCTTCACCCTCACCCTCACCCTCACCCTCACCCTCATCCTCACCCTCATCCTCACCCTCACCCTCACCCTCATCCTCATCCTCACCCTCACCCTCACCCTCGCACTCATATAGGAACAATGTGTGTGCATGGGAAAACACTTTACTATCTCTAGCTTCTATCCCTCTCTGGACTGCCATAATGTTTACTACATAGCTGTTTACATCTTATCGATATATTCCCAGTTTTGCATTAGATACATGTCTTCTCATTCTCAATTAACATATGTAAGTTGTACAGTTGTAGAGAAGTCACACCTGCAATCGTTTTGGAAGGCATCTTTCCCTATTTGCATTCGGTAGCATTCGGGTTATTATGTAGTAGTGTGGTGAAACTGTGGGTGATAAAAACAGTTGATGCCAGCTTACATGCACTATCGTAAAAGAATGGTTTCACGACTTCATCTTGTGTTGCAGATCATTCCTGGAGTTCAAAACCTCGTACAACCGCATGCTGCATGAGGAATTGTTCCCCGACCGAGTGTAAGTGATAGACAATGCTAGCACCCAACTCTTTAACAACAAAACGTAAACAACAACGAAAACCGAACACCCATACAGGAACGCAATAACGCATGACACCAAGACTCTATTTGCTTTGAGTTGAATGTATAAGTAGCAGCTCTGAAAAGGTTCGGCAGAGTATTTTAGATATGCTCGTCTTTTTTTGGCAGGAAACCCAGCTCGGCAGTGCTCGGAAGAAATGGCAATAACGTCGGTGTGAGGAAAGACGTGCTGGATAGAGTGGAGCAATACGTGAAGAAGAAAACCACAGATCTAGCTTGTGATCTCACGCCGACTTGTGAGTTTGTATAATTACGGCGATTGCGCCTTTGAAATGGAATTTAAATACTTTTTTGGAGCCCTCAAAACTTGTGTTGTGTATGAAACAGTCTTAATTACGGCTTGGTATGTTTATAGGATTCTTTGTTATTATAAATAATGAGTGGGGTTTGCAATAGCAAAGTGCAGCAATGTAAACATAGAGAGGACTGGGGGGCTTTCATGAAATTTCAAAATGTTTCTCAAATTTTTACATTTTGCTCACTAGTTAGATCGACCATTATTGCATTCTGCACATTGCACTTTTTATAGTTACACAGTAGTGGTAATTAATACTCTTTCCTTGGGTTTCAATACATAATCACATGTTATAGTACTGTTCTAGTAAATCAAATTGCTCTCTTTTCTCCAGGGTGCGAAATTAACGCGAGTCCGGAGTCTAATACTCCCTGATTTACTGTTGGACTCCCTGATTTGACATATGCAGGAGTCCGTGTGACTCCCTGAAAATTCTGCTATACTAACTAGTTCGTTCCAGAGCACGGCCTCGCTTTTTCAGCAAATCTTTAATTTTGAACTTCAGTCTACTGACTCCTTTATTGTGCTGCGGACTCCCTCTTTTTGAGTTGGACTCCCTTGTTCAAAAGTTAATTTCTACCCCTGTTTCTCTCATTTTATATTGGAGAAATTTGTGATCTTTACTGCTCATGGTGTGCAGTAACACTGTGTGTGAAGTGCGCAGGTCAACATGGTATCATATTTAAATCATGCATACGTGCATACCCTGTTACCATAGGCGTGCGTGTTTTATTATATTTACGTTTCACAGACGGCGTGTGCCCACCGGCTCCCGGACTGCAAAGTCTACCAGCTTGTATAACAAGTGAGAAGCCAGCGTTCGAGCTAGTGGCATCGCCCCATGAAACAAGAGACAGTTCAGACCAATCCGTTTCCTATGTATACTCCATCGAAAAGAATGGAGCGCAGTTAAGGTATGTAAGAGTGGCACTGTGGTTGTTAATTAAAAACTGTATAGATAAGAGGAATCAGTGCGCGCTTAATTACTTCCACTGCACCATTGGCTCTGTCTGTTCTAGTACCAGCTTAACTAGTTCCAGTAACAACTTAAATATTAATCTTATACTTTAAAATTGTTCAGTTGAGACAGTATATATGTGTGTATGTGTGTGACACCACGTGTGTGTGTGTGTGCGTGTGTGACACCGCGTGTGTGTGACACCACGTGTGTGACACCGCGTGTGTGTGACACCGCGTGTGTGACACCGCGTGTGTGTGACACCGCGTGTGTGTGACACCGCGTGTGTGTGACACCGCGTGTGTGTGACATCACGCGTGTGTGTGTCATTACAGCAAGCTGCAGGCGAGGAGAGCATTCGCTGCGTACCTGCAGTGTGTGGGCAGCAAACTGCAGCAGGAATCCGTTCCTGACAACCAAGCCGAGGCACAGATCGTGAGTAGGCCTACACATGAAACACTCTTAACCTGTGTCCTCTTGCATGCAGTTATCCGCGGCACTGTCTGACTTTCACATCGTACGCGACCTTCCTTCTCCCTTCATTCTTCTCCTATATTGAGAAAACAGTTCTGGAGGAATTCTCCTAGTTGGGATATCCGGTGTGAATGTTGAATGGCGTCTAAGGTAGATAGCTGTGTAACGGCAGGAGAGCTGACACTTACTGCCTACATCTTTCCTTCGTAATTGCAATAGTATTATGCATATAATTTAACAATAATGATAATTTATAAATAATTTTAAAAAAATTTAAAGACAATAGCGACCTTGATCACTGACATTCCGTTATCAAATATTTGTATACACATAATTATTCATATGTATTTTTCTTTCCCCATCAGTTCTATTAATAAATTTATTGCTGACATTGTGTAAAGAGGATATGCCAAAGCCCTTGAAACACATCCAGTGAATTACACTCCGTGGTGTTAACCAAGACCTGTCACTATAACATTGATGATTATTTCTCGGAATAACTGTAGAATTGATTGCAGTAATTTGCATCTGTCGGATGTTGCTTTGCAGACGTTAGTGCTGCGGTTTCTTAGGAAGGCCATAGTGAATTTGGAACAACCCTTTCTGCTGGTGGAACCAAGCAATGATCTCTCCGTGACCGAACGTAGACTCTCCCTCGCAGTCATCCTTGCCAACTTTGTAGCTGTTTACGCTAAGGTATCATAGCTTAAGGTGTGACGTGGGTACCAGTCTAGTGACCTGTGGCCAATCTTGTAACCGGTTTACTGGGCAAAAAAAGTTTATTTCGCATAATCACCTGTGAAACGTGTCGCAAATATCATATTTGACTTTTAACTTTTAATGTTATATATTCTTATATCATCTGAAGGAACATATGTAATGTTTATTTTTTTTGTAGCATATTTCGGTTTGAAGCCATATTGTTTAATAGTAATAATATCTTGGCACAAATATTATTTAAAGAATTTCTATATTTTTTATAGGATTTGTTTTCTGTTACTATGTGTGAAGGAAATGAGCTAAATCATAATATGGTACTTTAACTTTAAGACTTATTATATTGCTTTATTCACTTATTTATTATTATTATTATGTACTTTTTATTTATAGGAGACAGAGAAGTTGATTTTCCTCAAGAACATCGGGAATCTGCAGGGTAGAGGTGACTATACTCCGTCTCAGGGTATCTCTGAGTCCGAGTTTAACAAATTTCTGAAGAATTCTAGGTGCGTATAAACATGGTTTATTATGTATAGTAACGAAATTATTTTAAATTTTCATCACTAGCACAAATAATAAGTACCCGTATACCTATAACTTGCTGCAGTTAAACTTTCATATGTGATAATTATATAAATATAATGTATGCTTTCTTTTTAAGTAGCTTAAAGGTTCAAGATTATTGGTTTACAGTTGTAGACTTCTTTTTTTAAGTTATCGTATACATATAGTGTGTGCAATTTTCCATCTTTGCACAATATCGAGTAAAGTTGAATCAAACGTGCATGATAAAACTGGCCACAGCAGTCTCGAAAATCTTTCCATCTTAAAAAAATTTTCCTCTGCAGTGAGAACCAGCTGGAGGACATTCTGACGACCTACACGAAGGTCAACAAGTCAACAAGTATCTTCATTGGCAGCGTGAATGGCCGGCACCCGTCGCACCTGCCACGCGGCGTTGTCGCTCCCCTCGACGCGAGGGGCTACTCCAGCTACCCGCAGTCAAAAAACAGACCCAGTCCGAAATCTGCAGGTATGGGCATTGTTATCTAGTATGTAACATATATATGTACATATATATATATATATATATATATATCAAGTGTAAAATTATCACTAATATTTTAGACAATTAGCTGTGCAACTTGTTTTTGCATGTATCCTGTACCGAAACCCATGCACTTAAAACGCAGAATTTATTGACTCACTAAATCGTACTCTCATCTGCTTATTTGCTTACCCATAGGTGTGCAGGTTGCAGCCGTATATAGTAACAAGGCAGTCGGCCCGTCAGAACGACCTCAGTCAACTTCAAGCAATAATAAATCAGGTACTCATCGATGTTCTCTCATATACACAATCAAACTTGTGTCAACGGACACCTAGGCTATAGAACGGACACCTGTTTATAAAAATATACTTTTGGAATTTCCTATAAATCCCAGGTTTGATTGTACTAAGTATCTCCCAATTTTCGTGGGGGATTCCAGCAACGGATGCTGCGTTTCAGTAATTATACGTCTAACACTCATTAGCATTTCTGTAGCAATCCCATACCGATGTATATCGTACATACCATTATTTTCTCATAACTGAGCCGTTCTTTTATAAGAACTATGGTGACTATGATTGCCATTGAGAGTTGGTGCTGGTGGTGGTGGTGGTAGTAGTCATTATTTAATATCATGACGACTAAAGCCTCCGGAACATTATAGACATTAAAATTTCAAAAATGCTGCCCATCACTGCGACGACTGATCGAAATAATCGCGTGTCGCTACCGATAAACCGTCCTTCTGACAACGTCAGCCTTGTTGACAAACGTCAACGTTTGCGACGTTTCAGCGGGGAGCCACGCCAGGGCCGCGCGCGCCCGCTCCGCGCGCGCCTACAACGAGCCATCTCCCCCACGCGGCGACGACTCCCTCAGCGACGCCCTCAAGCGGCTGGCACTGCGCCAACAGTGCCGCCAGTACACAGGCACGAGCCACGCCGCGGCGGGCGTCGGCGGCGTGCCCCGGCCGCCCGTCGCCGCAGGCGACCTGCCGCTCAACATGGAGACGATGGCGGGCCGCGAGCGGACGTACGACGCGCGGCCGACGATGCGCGACGCGAGCGACTCGGCAGAGGGCAGCACCAGCCACGAGCCGAGCCCCGAACTCGTCACGTGCTGGCACCACGGCGAGCTGCGGAAGCGCGCAGATGGCGCCGGCGGTCGCGGCGACGGAGGCAGGCGGGAGGCGCTGGCGCGGTCCGACGATCCGCCGCTGTGCAGTCGCGTGGTGCTAACGAGCAAGGCGTGGATACAGCCGGAGACGAACAACTACGACGCAGAGTAAGATGACAGCGTGAGACGTTTATCGTGTGATAGCGAGATCTCATGTCCTCCTGTATGTCTTCGTGTATTCCTGCGATAGTATGAGTGAGGACGATGATACTTGCATGTGTATATCTCGCATTGCAATTTTGCAATCTCGAGTAAGGCAGTAGCAGGAGAGCATGAGAAGTCGGTGAGCGCAGCAGTAGAGATGTTGTGTTCTCCTGATGATGGGATAAATGAAGATAATGATATTCAAAGTGACTATGTTGCATGATCTCAAAATGTCCTTTGCTTCACAGCCACTGTAGTTAGCTGGTTTTTAGTGATATTTTAAGTGGTAACATAATTTGCTGTCTGTATCCCCAAAAAACTGAAGCTGAATGGAAAATTCTCAATCACTTTCAATATCAATTCCATCAGTTTCTCAGTTAAAAATACAGATGTTCAAAATAATTTTCGATGTCAATGCACTGACATTTCTCAGTACAAAGTAAGATAGATGTGGAGTTTGGTTTACTTTCTGTGTTGCTACCTTTGAAACAATGAAATATTCGATCACCATGTAATAATGATGAACGCGATAACAGTAGTAATATGCTTGTTTTACACTTCCACGCTTCTAGGATAGAGGAAGAGTTGCATCATAAAAAGCTAGTGAATATACTACACGTAGGTGGCGCCACCACTGCAGAACCCCGGCACTCTGTTCCCCGACCGCCTAACAAGCCTCTGTTAGACAGCCAGCTAATATCTAGTCATAGGCGACTAAGGTCTGTTAGGGGAATATTCCTCTATCACTCCGCACTCTAACATTACATAATAATAGCAGTCTAATATTATCTATTATTATTCACTCCTTATAATAGTAATTAATATAGTAGCATGAACGATGATAATAATTATGGTATATAGGTAATTGTAATAGTAATTGCACCATAAATACTACTGTTAGTATATTCCACAACCTTGATAATAGTTACGGTAGTTGCAAGGTTGATCGCACAATCACACCCAGCTATCTACCTATACTAATGCCAACACCTACATCTAAACTTGTTATAAGCTACATACCATACCCTACTGTAATCTACAATCTATTTATCTATCTATGTATTTATCTATCTTTCTATCTATCTATCTAACTATCTATCTATTTGTTCATCTATCTATTTATCTATCTATCTCTATTTTTAGCTCATCTGACATAGTCAGATGCAGCTTGTAGAATCGCATGATTGTCCGTGCGTGCGTCCGGCCGTCCGGCCGTCCGTGCGTCAACAGTGGCGCACGAAATCTAAACGGCTCGACGTACGGATTCGAAAGTCGAAAGTGGGGGTAATCCGAAAACGAGTTGGGATGTCGAAGCTGGGGGTCAAATGTCAAAGGTCAAGAGTTAAAAGAAGGGAACATTCCTCCTTAACTAAGGTATAGGGAGGAAATGCCAGAATTGCAGCACAAATCTAAACGGTCGACCTAGCTCGTGATAGTCGGTGTATAGCATCATGGTAGGAAAAGCCATCACTGTGCCGAAATTGGAGGTCACAGTCAAAGGTCAATGGGCACAGGGCAGATTTAGACATTTTCTGAGGACATGGTCTGACGGAGCGATTGAAAAACTTTTTTGTTTCAGCGGTGACCCTACCATTTTTATGGCTTTATTGAAAGGACCATAAAATGTACTTTTCCGCTGACATGCAAAGAGTAAGTGTCGGATAACCTTTTGACCCTCAAGAGGAGGGTTAAACATGATTTGTTGACTGTTAACAAAGGACTGCACTGCTTTCTATTGTGGATGTGAGGCTACAGTTGCACAGTTCAATTGCAAAGGCAAATGTTTGTTGAATAAGGTTTACGCTCCTTAAATCATATTATTTTCTAAAGCAGTCTGTATTAGCACCCTGTATTAGCACACTGTAATGAACCCTGAACGCTCGCGTGGGTAGGCAAAAACATGGGGGCAGCATATTGCGCATGCATGGGGGTGAACTGTCACTATTCTAATCATAATTATTGCCTGGCAACCTGCAATGCAGATGTGTTAACTCACAGCTGAGCGAAAATTCTCGCCTGCCTGAATATACTTGGATTTTAGCCGGTAGGATTTCAGCAACTCAATGGAGTAAGGTTTACATGCACGAAGGGTGATGCCATCTTTGATTATTGATGACACTTGCACGCGCCATCTCGCGCAACTGCTTTTGCTATTAGAGCCCCTCCACCCGCCCCTCCCCCCTCTCTCTCCCCCCACCACCACCACTACGCTCGCGCCGACGCATATCCATGATAACATGTTAATATAGCGAAGTCATTAAAGTTACGACAGCTGTATCTTTATTACTGTACTACCGGTATAGCAAAGCCTAGCAATCATAGATTTTAGATCTGTATTAGTAGTATCCTAGATATATGCTCTGAGCGCGAACGCGGTGGCGGAGGGCGCACTTGATTTTGGCCAGTGAGTTTATCAGAAGAATACCCGGCTACAGTACACGTCAGTTGAGCGCTGTCGCTCTTGCGGCACTTGTTCAACTATCTATCTATCTATTATTCTATTTGCTTATCTATCTATTTATCTATCTATTTATCTATCTATCTATATATATATATATATATATATATCTACCTATCTATTTTTTAATCTATCTATCTATCCATTTATTTAGCTAGCTATCTATCTATCTATCTATCTATCTATTTGTCAATCTATCTACCTATCTATATCTATCTATTTATCTATCTATCTATTTTTTATCTATCTACTAGTCTAACCTGACATTATGATATTAATTAATATAAACCTAATAGCATAGTCACATCGTCATATACTAAGTTAATCTAGCCAGTTTCAGTGCAGCGATTAACGTAATATGAAACTACGATGATGTCCCATTGCAGAACGCTGGCACAGTCATGATGCATGGAGTCAACAGGCCGTGGCGTACCGGGAGGTAACACACGTATGGCCCCTTGCTGCGATCCTCAAATCCTCTCATCATCTCACGACGTGTGCGTTCTACATTGCTAATAGAAAAATCTATGTAGTAATATTGCGTAAACATATATATATACATGTATATATATATATATATATATATATATATATACAAGGTGTAGACATGTCTACTTGATACGATGTATATAAAATGTGTTCTATATACATTGTATCAGGAGTAAATGAAAACAAACAGATTGTTTTTATTCACTTCTGATTGTATGCATGTTATATCAGGAGTCTATCAATATTGATAGACTCCTGGTTATATATGTAGTTATACACATTGTATAAATATGTTCTTGCTGTAGTGATGTATAAATACATAGTATACATATATGTTACTATATATATATATATACAAGCGCTGTGGAATCACAGCCTCTTGCACATAGTGTACATATACAGAACAGTTTCTAGCTCCGCAAGAAAACGTGCGTGATGTGTGCATGTAGCTTCGTTTCCGCATTGCTGATATTGATGTGTGCGCCCCCGAGTGCCTGCCTGGCCGTAGCTCTACCTGTGTGTTAGCACTTCGCCGCACGAACGACTACGTAGGTAGAGCTAGCCTGGTCATTGTCGCGTCTGCCAACCTGTGACGTCTCATGTTTAAGCAGTAATTTGTTAGTGGTGAACGCAAGGCTTGCGTTATGGTGCTTGGTGATGAATCCGTGAATGGTCATGACAGAGTCTGTGACACCGTGTGATCGTTTCATTGTCTTATGTCACAATATAGATAGGCTCAAATGTAAGATAATAGATAAAAAAAGATAGGGTACGTTTTGATTACAGAATAAGATAGATTTATAGAGAGATGTACAGATTGAAATTGTGCTGTCTTACTACTGCTAGGTTCGTTGTGTTATCTCGGACTGCTTCTTGACAGTTGTTGTAAGAATCCGTATGTTTCGAGATATGCCGCTTTATGGTGCTATCCTAGACGACTTCTTGGCATTGGCTACACACTTTTTCAAGAGTTACTCAATTTAAAATAGCTTTAAATTCAACGTCATTTATAGCGAAATCGTAAGAACTGTTAATCGAAAGACAGAGGGCTGTGCGTCCGTGTTTTTGCAGCATGTATATATATATATACATGCAGCAGTGTATATATGTAAGCCGTGTTACCAACAGTAACTTACACGCATTGTCGCAGTAAAACGAATGCAAAGCCACTCTAATCATATTAAACTCCATAACCCCGGCAGTTTTGTTCTGAATATGTGTATTGAGTACATTTAAATTACCTGCTAATCCCGCAAGAGCCCTTTGCTATTGCGCCTTAAATAGTTTCTTGTAATAATATTAATATCCACGAACTTTAACGCATACGTACCACCTGTTGCATTTAAGTATTTGCATATAATATATATGAATAGTTTTGTAATATAACATAATATTATACTTCCTAATTTATTTGCGTGAAACGAAAAGAATGGCATTTAATTGTAGTGTGTATGTGTGCTTGTTGGGACCACTGATCTCTATATACTAAGTGTTGTAATAACTATATAATTAATGTTAGTAGTGAGTTCATGAGTTAGTAGAGAGATCAGTGGTTGGGGCGGATTCATTTATAGAGGTAAACGAGCAGAGACTGCTTCTGAAATGTGCTCGTATAAAATTGGCTCATTCGTTGATAAAATAATATTGCGTTCGTTCGCTTCATCACGTTTCCTTTCTGTTGCAATGCATGAATGTGCCAAATCAAAGTTATAAACATATTGGCAGTTGTCGACAACAATGATTGGTGCTATCCTAACGTTCCACAGAAACCGTATAACGATAGGTATGAACGGTTAGATCTAATTCCCATCTCTACACTAGCTTCAAAGTGTTTTCTCTTAGTTTCAATTATTCCATTGCTGGCAGACAGTAGTATAAACAGTTATATAGGCCTACAACTATTAATTTGTGTTATTATACATATATATATATTTATTTATTTATATAATATATATATATATATTCTGCTAGCTATAAATATATTAATTTATAAGTCCCTATTCTGGATTCGAGCGCACAAAAGTACAGGTCGTATACCAGGAGAACGTATAAAACAATGGAAAACTCGGCTAGAGTGCGTTATTATTTGTATATTAATATTAAAATTAAAATACAGTATAATAGTAGTAATATTAATATACAATAATTTACAGTAATGTCAGGCGGTCACCCAACGAGAGAACATAGATTATAGAACGATTTAACTAGTTGAGAAACAATCCTATCAGGTAAGAATTTGACGATACATTTAGTCCCGTTAGTACTTACTTTTAATGTAAAAAAAATGGCAACAAAATTTTTACAAATATCACCATAGAAAATTTGTGACGTAGTCAATTGAAAGTGTCATTACAATATTACTGATACTGCTAATCACCGTTCCAAGAGTATCGATCCCAACGAATTGCTAAATATTCAATCTCGGTTGATAACTAGATATATGTTTAACACATTTAAATAGATGCAATAAAGTCAAAACACAACTGGTGTTCATTTTCGTAGTTATCTAAAATCATATAGTTATTGGGTGTGAACCAACTAAATGATTCACATCATAAACCTATGTATATACAGAAATCACTTTTTGAGAACATATAACTTTCGGCGAATTAAGAAGCATAGGATGTGAAATTGCTTCCTTGAAAAGGGTTGATCATAGACAGTTTTTTTTATCTACCATCTACAGTTCGATACCCTACAAAACTGAAGCATCTATGACCTCTAATGACATGAATCTCTGTGGGAGCATCAATGCGATAATACTAAGCACTATAAGTGCCGCAATTTCAATAAAACTAATGAATACTTTGCATTCAAATATGAGAACACGTGTATATGAACAATTTTCGCTATAAAATATCAATTAATAATGCTACATTAAATATTTATAAAGCGCCAAAGCCATATTCATATAAATAGCACTTCTCGCTAGCGAAAAAGTTTTGGCTTAAAAAAGGCTAGCCACCTGGTGGTCATCTACCGTAGTATCCCTTTGATGTGTGCCGCATCCATCGGTGTTGTGGATGATGCCATACATTAGGGGGGCAGAGCCGTATATAGAGATATCTCTATATGCGGCTCTGTTAGGGGGTACGAGTCATGGTTGTTCCATGATATATCAGGGATAGTTTTTTATTTAACGTTTATTATTTAATTATTATAATAACATGGTTCCCACAAAAAGTGAATTATTTTTTCAATAACTTTTCAATGACATGTTTTTTCCAAGGACAGTCTGTGACAAGTCGTTTTAGCTTTTTACAGTCATCATATATACCTTAGATTTATATATAAAGTAAAAGTAGTTGTTTTACACGAGTGCCGACAGCAGATTAAACAACCGCTATACCTCGCTGATTACCTATGTACACAATAGTCGTTTCATGTTGTCATTCACGTAGATTCATGTGACGGTCCTGTGACAATATGTAAAGCTTTGATGATGTAGCATGTATCACTCAGAACTATATATCACACAATGTACTGTATCACTCGGAAATTTTATTATTTTAACTGCTCAACACTATTGCATTTATCAGATTCGTATCCGGCGCTATCCTACAAAGACTGTCTTCAGTACATGTATTTGTAGTTGAATTACATGAATAAAGATTTAATAATAATAATAAACAGTTGCCGGTTCTTTATGCTGCCCTTTCATCTGCTGTGTCAGGCAGTAACATTAACAGTGAATCACTTATTCCTTACTCCCCTCTGCGGATGGTATCGCTCACGGCGTCAAGAACACGTGAAATGTTTTTGCCAGCCAATGACCGGTATTTCAGCCGAAACTTTTTCACACCCCGAGGCCACAAAATGTGAATTTACGCCTATAATACACGCGCACGCGTTGCGTTGCGACCATTACCCGCGTGTGCGCGTCCGTTAGTGTGTGTGTATGTGTGTTTGCGTGACTGCAAAAACGCGTATTATAGCCGTACCTCCACATTTTGTGCTTTGGGGGGTGAAAAAGTTGAGACTGAAAACCTATGGAAGGCCATTACCGCCAAAACCTACCTATTTTAATTGCGCTTAAAATGTATTTTAAGCGCCGATTGAATTCCAGCAATCAGAACAGTGGGTTTTTAATCACGATTAAAATAAATTTTTAAGCGCGGATAAAATAGGTAGGTTGTGTTGTGCTTGTGTGTGTGTGTTGTGTGTGTGTGTGTGTGTGTGCGTGTGTGCGGTGTGTGTGTGTGTGTGTGTGTGTGTTATTTGCGGTTACTTATCTAAAGGCGCGTATTCTATTCATGTACATAGATCGTTTGCAACGTAAGCGTTGATAATTTCATGAGTCAACTTATCAAATTCAAATCAAAGAGCAATACTGTAGACACGAGGTTTGCATTAATTAAATAAGTTTATAATTTTACCACAACTCCGTTTTAAGATTACAGGCCAGCAGATTGATTCTTGTAAATTACTCACTTAGCAGCAACGAGGGGAGATAGGCGAATGTGTGAAACACGAGTCTTCACGACCAGGCGTTTGCGCATCAAACGCAACGGCTAATGTTGTGTTTATGCATCGGGTAGCAAGATTGTTTATACACGACTTTGCACACGAGCCGTGCGAGCGGGGCGGAGTCTAGGAGTCGCTGTTCTTTACAATAGAGGCTTACCCCTCCCTGGCTGGGTTCGACACGTCCGGTATGTGTGAAACCATGCGCCGCGCGCTGCTATCATGGCTATTAATTACCCACAAACAGGCTTGTGTATTATAAGAGATCTGTTCTAAAAACGGAGAACTCTGCTGCGGTCTCTCCGGACGGCCGACTGCGGTACAAAGGATAGTTCCTTATTTGGATGGGTTTGTGGGGATACTAAATTAAAGCGTATATATAAGACAACTCGAGCGGAGTGATAGTCAGTCTCTAACATGTGCTTGTGGCCTGCACCGTGACGCGTGCAGTCGTTTATTTGAAGTCTCAGTACGTAAGTTATTCTTAAGCGAGGTTGCTTAGGGTTCTTGCCACTATATCTATATTGCTTTTATTTGTACTTATCTTAGTGAGCTGTCTTCTAGTACGTGCAATAATCTTTCTTATATTTCTAACGTAGTTTCTGATAGCTGTTGTAAGAGAAGCACTTTGCACCGTCTTAATTCTCAGGCACTCTCCTTCGTACTATCGTGTTACCATTCTTACTTACTGCAAGAGCTTTCTTGTATAAATCTTATTCTTTGTGGCACTGTCTCCACTCTCTTGTGCTTGATATATAGTGTTAATTTGCTACACACTTCTTGTAAGACGTAGACACGTACGCGCTTACAATACAATGAATCACAACTAAACCATGCGCGTGCTGATATGTAAACATATTTGTATGTAGGCAATGCGCACAGTATAATCAATTATTATTATTATTATTATGCGTGTGCGTGTGTCAGTTCTATTATAGAGCGTTATGCTGTCTGTTTTATGTGAATATTATAATCAGCAATTATACCATACTGTTATAATCGACTGTCAGTGCTATGATTATACTTACATATATGCTTAATACGCTATAGACGTATACTACGCCCGTTTAAGCATCCTACGTCAGGCTAGTAGTATAGGACGAGTAATGCAGCATATATTGTGTGTATGGTGTATAGTACACAGCATGTATGGTGACGATCATCAAACGTTCCAGGACGGCCTTCATAACAACCTGACACACAAACAAAGATGGTTCACACACCCAAACCCTCTCCCCACACACACACAGCACACACACACACACACCACACACCAGCACACACACACACACACGACACACACACACAACACATGTGAGTAACAATGTGAGAGGTAGGCCTACGTATATCACGTGAAATTTTTTGTATAGTGACGGGTAAATCTTTATTATTTTCCAACCGGAGTGGAAATGGCCATCTAATATGATGCCAAGCAGCGTACACTCAACGAAACATATGACATTTTACGCGTGTTTATTCAAACGTCCTTAACATAATATATTGTCTATAGCGCCTATAATGTTTTTTTTGCATTCATGCATCTCCAGAATGTTCATCTTGCATTCATTTCGTAAAACGCTCAACCTTTAGTTTATTGCCACACATAAACATAACACCGCGCAATGTGCACTCACATGATTATTCGCATACAGACGTACCAGGCACAAGCCCACAGGCACTTGGCCACGTCTCAAATAGAAAAAAATTAATGTAAACTAAACTTGTGTGTTGCCGATGAGCATTTGACCGGCATTTTACAGGTGATTATCGCATAATAAGAGCGAAATAAGAGTTAGAAGAAACATTAAGACTTTGGTAGTAAATACATTTTCGATTTGTATTTACCATTATTTGTTTATTGAGACGTTCCAAGTGCCCGTGAACAAGCCAACCACCCGCGTACGAACGTACATGCGCGCACACGCGAACGCGCATACGCATGCGCGTATACGCCCACGCGTTTCCGCAGAAAGAAATTGATTACCTTGTTGCGTAAGCAAAAGATAAAATCCGCCTACATATCTTTCACATCAATCCTAAGTATTGTTGAAGATTTGCTATTTACTAAGCAATATGATAGATTGTGATCAAAATCTTAAATAATATAAGCTTTTTTAACTAAATTTTCTTTCGATAATATTGACGTGCATACACGTAGGTATATTAACCTTACAATGTCACTTCAAATGATATTAATATATTAAAAATATAAGTCATAATTTTGTTCACACTCTATAGAGTTGAATTGATGCGTAATATTTTCTATATTGTCTTACGGCTCGATGTGCAAACTGAAACTGTGGAACCCTCTGCTTACTCTACAAGTGAAATCGTTTATCCAAGTGAAAGTGTTATCCTTTTTAATACGTCAAAGGCATAAAAATTTATCGCAATTTTTACACGCATTTTTAGGCAAAAAATGAGGTGAAATACTCTATTTCAGTAACTTTGGACACGCCCTTTGATGCGATAAACGATACTGAAACGTTGCTATCAACCCACAGTGCCAATAACTAAAAACAATAATCTGATAATGTTATAATGATAATGGAACTACGTTGATGGTGCCGGGATCACTATATTAACTGCCGCACCTCTTACGTGATGTAGACAAAATCATGGAAAAGAACAGCACGCGTAACATCACCTGGCCAGTGAATCACATGCATATATGCATATAGAAGTAGTGGCGCAACGGCAGCAGGAAATATATACATATATATATATATATATATTGGATGTGTGAAACCATGCGGCCGCGCTGTGCTATGGCATGGCTATTAATTACCCACAAAACAGGCTTGTGTATATAGAGATCTGTTCTAAAAACGGGAACTCTGCTGCGTCTCTCCCGGACGGCCGACTGGGTACAAAGGATAGTTCCTTATTTGGATGGGTTTGTGGATACTAAATTAAGAGCGTATATATAAGACAACTCGAAGCGAGTGATAGTCAGTCTCTAACATTGTCTTGTGCCTGCGTGACCGTGCATCGTTTATTGAAGTCGTCAGTACGTAAGTTATTCTTAAGCGATGGCTTAGGGTTCTTGCCACTATATCTATATTGCTTTTATTTGTACTATCTTAGTGAGCTGTCTTCTAGTACGTGCAATAATCTTTCTTATATTTCTAAACGTAGTTTCTGATAGCTGTTGTAAGAGAAGCACTTTGCACCGTCTTAATTCTCAGCACCTCTCCTCGTACTATCGTGTTACCATTCTACTTACTGCAAGAGCTTTCTTGTAATAAATCTTATTCTTTGTGGCACTGTCTCACTCTCTTGTGCTTTGATTATAAGTGTTAACATTTCTACACACTTCTTGTAAGACGTAGACACGTACGCGCTTACAATACAATGAATCACAACTAAACCATGCGCGTGCTGATATGTAAACATATTTGTATGTAGGCAATGCGCACAGTATAAATCAATTATTATTATTATTATTATGCGTGTGCGTGTGTCAGTTCTATATAGACGTTATGCTGTCTGTTTTATTGTAATATTAATAATCACAATTATAACCATACTGTTATAATCACTGTCAGTGCTATGATTATACTTTACATATATGCTTAATACGCTATACGTATATACTGCCCCGTGATAAAGCATCCTACGTCAGGCTAGTAGTAAGACGAGTAATCAGCACATATATGTGTGTATGGTGTATGGTACACAGCATGTATGGTGACGATCATCAAACGTTCCAGGACGGCCTTCATAACCAACCTGACACACAAACAAACGATGGTTCACACACCCAAACGCTCTACCCATACACACACATACACACACACACACACACACACACACACACACACACCGTTGCTTTACGCTTGTGAGAGAGATTGTTGCAAATATATTAAGTTCCACATACGGAGGTGCTCGATCTCTGCCGCGTAACCGTGCCCGGCGCCACCCGGCTCGATTGTTAATTTAGAGCACACACAATGCCACACTATATATAACCATAAACCTTTTGAAATTGTGTTAAAGTATTAATGTGTATTTCTCACGGGTTTTAATGACAATATAAGCCTATTACTAAATGTAGATTAAATATAAAATAATCATTTCAATTAGCTGGAGCCTTCACTCCTAGCATAAGCAACGCCACACTAAACGACCGCACACGGCCACGCGCCACACACGCACACACCAAACCATTGCGGCTGCCGGTATATAAACAGCTTACCCACTGCGCGCCACAGCTGTGAGGCCGAAAATTTGAAGACAAAACTCTAAACGCAGAGACGGCTGCAGTTGTATGATGTGTGCTGTTGCATGTGTGTGTGTGTAGTGCATTGGTGTGTCTGTGTGTGCTGTGTGTGTGTGTGTGTGTGGTGCGTGCGTGTGTGTGAGTGTGCCGTGCGTGCGGCGTGTCATGATGATGTATGTATGTATGTATGTATGTAATGATGTATGTATGTCAATGCTGTGCTGTGGGTGCATTAGTGATTCTGTGTGTGCTGCGTGTGATGCTCCCGCCCTTATGCGTGCGTGGGTGCGCGGCCTGTGTGTGATGTGTGTGTTGCGCGCGTGCTGTGCCAAATATTTGACAACGTGAGGTGTAACACCTGCCCGCCGACCGATCCACTAACTTTCAAGAAAATATATTCTTTAAAATTACTACAATGCATTTTGCCTTCTTTTTTTTAACAAGAATTTCGACTTCCCCCATATTATTGATGCTTCTAACCAGATGATATTTTCAACAAAATAATATCTAAATAAGTGAAATTGTGTGTCATTTCAGATTTTATATATATTTGGATACAATTTTTTTTAAAACAAATATTGGTATATGACTCGAGCTTATTTAATCAGTATTTTCGTTTACTGTAAATACATCCTCAACATAAAAGTGAGAGATAATATGGTTTATTAAACCGCCATCCTCAAATCAGACCGTAACTCAACCCGTTCTGGAGGACGGGTAATAGCTGAGTATATATGATTTTATATATATATATGTATATTTTCTGCGCCGTTGCAGCCACTACTTCTATATGCATCATATGCATGTGATTCACTGGCCAGGCTGATGTTAACGCGTATGCATGTTCTTTGTCGATGATTTGTCTACATCACGTAAAGCAGGTTGGGCGGCAGTTACATATAGTGAGCCCGGCCACCTTCAAAACGTAGTCCACTTATCATATAACATTATCAGATTATTGTTTTTAGTTATTGGCACTGTGGGTTGATAGCAACGTTTCAGTATCGTTTATTCGCATCAAAGGGCGTCTACCCGCTGTCCAAAGTTTTACTGAAATAGAAGTATTTGACCTCATTTTTTGTCCTTTAAAAATGCGTGTAAAATATTGCGATAAATTTTTATGGCCTTTGACGTATTTAAAAAGGATAAACACTTTCGACTTGATAACATTTACTTGGTAGAGTAAGCAGAGGGTTCCACAGTGTCAGTTTGCACATCGAGCGTAGACAATATAGAAAATAATTCGCAGCAACTTCCAACTCTATAGAGTGTGAACAAATTAATGACTTAATATTTTTAATTATATTAATATCATTTGAAGTGACATATGTAAGGTAATATACCATACGTGGTATGCACGTCAATATTATCGAAAAGAAAATTTTAGTTAAAAAAGCTATATCATTTATTTAAGATTTTGATCACAATCTATACATATTGCCTTAGTAATAGCAAATCGTTCAACTAATACTTAGGATTGGATGTGAAAGATATGTAGGCGGATTTTATCTTTTGCCCTTACGCACAAGGTAATCATTTCTTTCTGCGGAAAACGCGTGGGCGTATACGCGCATGCGTAATGCCGGCGTTCGCCGTGTGCGCGCATGTACGTTCGTACGCGGGTGCGTTGGCCTTGTATCACGGGCACTTGGAACGTCTCAAATAAACATAATAATGGTAAATAAACATGAAATGTATTTTTTACTACCAAAGTCTTAATGTTTCTCTACTCTATTTCGCTAATTATTGCCGATAATCACCTGTAAATGCCCGCGTCAACATGCTCAATCTGCAACACACAAGTTTATTTACCATTAATCTTTTTTTATTGAGACGTTTCCAAGTCGCCTGTGGGCTTTGTTGGCCTTTGGGTACTCTTGTATGCGAATAATCATGTGAGTGCACATGTGTGCGCGGTTGTATGTTTATGTGTGCCAAAAATAAAGGTTTGAGCAGTATTTCACTAAATGATGCAAGATGACATTTCTGGAGTATGCATGAATGCAAAAAAACAACCATATTAGGCCTATAGACAATATATTATGAGATTGATGACTGTTTTTGAATAAACACGCGGTAAAATGTCATATGCTTTTCGTTGATGTGTACGTGCTTGGCATCATATTAGATGGCCATTTTCACTGCCGGTTGAGAAAATAAATAAAGATTTACCGTTCAATCATAAAAATTGTCACGCTGATATACGTAGGCCTACCTCTCAACATTGTTACTATCATGTTTTGTTTGTGTGTGTGATTGTGTGTGTGTTGCTGTGTGTGTCGTGGTGTGTTGTGTGTGTAATGTGTGTGTTTGTTGTGTAGAGTGTGCTGCTGTGTATGTGTGTGTGTGTNCAGCAGCAGCAGCAGCAGTAACAATAGCGGTATCATCATCATCAGCAGCAGCAGCAGCAGCGGGGTCGGTAGCAGCAGCAACATTAACAGTAGCAGTATCAGCAGTGGGCGCAGCAGCAGCAGCAGCAGCAACAGTAACAGCAGCAGCAGTACCAGCATCAGTATCATCAGCAACAGTAACCGTAGCAGTATCAGCAGTGGAAGCCGGAGCAAATAACAGCAAAATGTAGTAAAAACAGCCGCAGCAACATTATTAACTACAGCAATCGGACTGAGGATTGCTAGCAGCCCTCACTGATTCACATAAATCACGTGTGTGTGTGCGCGTATGTGTGCGCGCGCGCGCGTGGGTGTGCGCGCCTGTGTGTATGTGCGCGCGCGTGTGTGTGCGTGCGCCCGCGTGAGTGTGTGTGCGCGCGCCTGTGTGTGTGTGCGCGCGCGCATGTGTATGTGTGCGTGCGTGTGTGTATGTGTGTATGCGTGCGCGCGTGCATGTGTGTGTGTGTATGCGTGCGCGCGTGCATGTATATGTGTGCGTGCGCGCGCGCGTGTGTGTACACTGCGTGCTGTTGTACGTATACGTCGTTGGCGAAGGACGGATCTCGGCGCGCACATCGATCTCAGCTAAACGTCAACGCCATGACATCTTCACTTGTTCAGCGCCTCAAAGACGCCGCGCCTGACTCTTACTAATTACCGGCTAGGCTGTAAACCTGCGTGCCGACAACAAACGACTGCCAGACGCTTGACTCGTCGACAGTGCCGCGGTGGCGGCGGGTGGGGAGGGGCCACACACGCGCATATACACGCACGCACGCACGCACGCACTAATGCGCGCGCGTGTACACACTCCCGCGTGTACACACCCACGCGCATAGACACACACGCCCCGCACGAACGCACGCAGGAGCTGAGACATATTATACAGACACGCACGCACGTACGCACGCACGCACGCACTCACGCACGCACGCACGCACTCACGCACGCACGCGCGTAAACAACG